>NC_142706.1:39461308-39761567 GCF_055471065.1 Atractosteus spatula
TGTCAAATTCTCATTTCTGTCTTGTTTTCATTTTCACAAATTGGGACTTTTTCTTTGTTTCATGCAAAATTCCCCCCCAAAAATAATACTTTCCTGTAATACCTTCAGCCACCCCCTTCCAGACATGAAGCTTTAAATAACCTGTCTCTGAACATGACACCTCCAACACTGCACTCCAACGGAAGGATAAACAAATCTCCTGAAAACGTTTGCATGTTATTCTAATCCCTTCAGACTAGGTTGCAAAACAATTCATGATGCAAAAAAAATCTATAACTCTGAAAACAATATTTGATAAAGCTCATCTGTGAAGTGCTTATAAGTATATTTGATGTTCCCCTGAGAATATATGAGAATTTAGATCTTGTGTACAGCCAAGATAATACTTGATTTTTCTCTCCAAAGTGGATTCTAAGATGTGGCTTTTTTGAGCTTATGTTGAGACAAAGGGGCAAGACATACAGAAAAAGGCAAGTGTTTCTTAAAAGACAAGCAAATTCAAACCAACATAACTGCTGGTACTGTACTTATTTTCCGGCAACAACTCCATCTGTACCATACCTGAGTTTCAAGCTTCAAGTAAACACAATACAAAGAATCTTCCCCGTTGCTAACTGTTAGGCTGTTCTGTGTGAAATTGAGGTTGGTGCTATCAGTGAGATATAGATTAAACTGTGATAACCCGATTTATCGTTATAATAGTAAAAAACACTTTTTTTCTTAAACTTGACACAACCAAGCTTTCTGATGAATCCTACAGTAGTTACAGTCATTAAGCCAGAGAATTATTGTCTTGTGACTTCTAGTCTAGGACTGGATGGGTGTCAATGGACGTACAGTGACATCACGGCCAGTCTGTTCATTTGTTTGCCTTTAAAGCAACACCAGCAACCATGGGGAAATACACTAGTTGCCATACGGTCAGTGTTGAGTTTTTGAGGGAAGCTAACTGAGAAAGGGAAAATCCACTTAAGAACAGTATTCAAAAACAGAAGTGTGCTTGAGCCAGCACAATCTATTGTTTTGTTTAGTTTCTTTTTTCAATCTAAACTCAATAACGCGAGAAGTCAGGCTGTATGCTGTGATTCCAATTCCCAGAAGTATTTATGGACTTCGCAGGATGTCACGGAGTCTCTCCTCTGATGCTACAGTATCTGAAATGATCCCTAAAATGAACCCTCCACATATTTCTGTGGATCTTTTTGCTGCTGCCTTGCTATGTATAAATTTGGCAATTCTCAATCCCAATGTCACACGTATCATCAAAGTATCTGTAAATCTGGAACTGTTCTCTCCTAGGCCTTAAACCTGCAGTTATTATCTCTATGTTAAAAAAGCAGAACTTCAAAAGTCTCCGGAAAATATATCAGTAATTATCAGTAGATATCTAACTTACTACTCCTGAAAAAGATTCCAGAATGGGACACAGTTGTTCCTTTATAAGCTCACTTATCTGTAAATAAGCTATAAGAGCCGTCACACATCATCAGCTGTATGATTTAGGTTCTGATCGATGTACAGAATTTAAACAACTCAAATTAGGGTTACTGATTATTGCTGCTTTTTACCCATTTGTGTCCTGTTGGTTCTCAGTGCTGTCTTCCATACTGCTGATCATACCACCTTACAGAATTAGAGACAGCACAAACAAGTATTGGAGCCGTTTCTTCATGGTTCTTATTTAACTTCTAAAAGACAATTTGTTCAAACAGTGACTAAAATTGGTCACATCTGATCGAATGAGAAAATGTATGCCAACTGGCTCTACTTATCAGCTCCACAACTGTGTAACTCTTTGTTTTATTATTGTATTTTAAAATCTTAGTATTCTAACATTGTTTGTATCTTTCCCAATCTGACGTAGAAAAACTAATATGTGATTTTGATCATTGTAATTTCGTGTACAGTGCTGTAAACATGACCTCAAATTGGAGAATATTCTGAATTTATCTCCTGTACAGCTTCCTTTCACATGCTCCCTGTATACAATTCAAAATATTGCTGATCACCTTTAAGGCCTTGAACAGTCTGGGTAATGACTACATCACTGAACAGTTAACTCCCTATATACATACTGTAAATATGATTTGCGCCCTTTGGACTCTTGGCCTTCTTACAGGTCCAAAAACAAGGCTATGAACTGTGGGAAAACATACTGTCTGTTCTGGTGCTCCCTGGCTGGAATGAATTCCCATTCCACGTTAGACACTGCCAATACTGTAAGTTAAACACTTTCCAATACTGTTTTACAGCTTCCATTCTCACTCTGGATTTTAATTCTGTTTAATTTAAAGTATGTCTGTCTTTGTGTTATTCTCCTCAAGTCTTGGACAAATCTTCTGTAAGGCACTGCTTTAGTCACTGTGGGGCTCGTAACCGCATCAGATGATGAATAATTCTGACAGGTGGGCATGTCAGATGAGTGGACTGTGGATGTGGATCGCGGTGGAGTAGATTAACATCTGGCAATTCCAGAGAGGGGAAAACTATTCCTTGAATGGTAACATAAATTGCTCAATCCTAAATAGATAAATTCCTACATCCAAAGCTGTGTAATAAAGTCTCACTGTTCATTTACACATTTACACAGCAGCGTTTTACTGGAAATGTTAAAAGTATACATTTCTATCCTTTATGTTTGGAACACAACAAGAAAGATCTAAAATGGGTCACACCTAAAGCAGACCATGCAGCCAAAACCTGGTGTTATTTCTATTTTTTCACTTCCTTAGTCTAGGAAATTAAATTCTCTCTCACAATGTAGGTCTAAAGAGAAAATCAGTATGACCTGGAATTCTTTTTAAAATTACTTTGACCACTTTCATGATTACCATTTACTCTCACTTAGGAAATAATAAAAGGGCAGATGCCCTCCTCCGATAACCAATTACAACTCTTTATTCTTCGTGTATCCATTCGTTATGCAATCATTAATAAGTTGGCGAAGCCCTTTCTTTTACACAAAGTTTTTTGCTTCCTTTTCTCTTTCTTTGAAGTACAATATGTACCTATTCATATTTGCATAAATACATGTCCATTATAATACTGGCAACTGTCTTTGTTTTTTTGTTCTGTAGGAAAATGTTAAAAATAAACAAACACTAAGAAAATTGATTTCATTAACAAGCAAGGCTGTTTCTCACCTGCACTTCACAGGTTGCTCTCATAATTGTCCATCAACTGGTCACCAAGGTGGTGCAGTAGTTAGCATTACAGTGTTGGGGCCCTGGGTTCAATTCTGGACCCGGGGTGCTATCTGCGGGGAGTTTGTATGTTCTCCTGATGTTCACATGGGATTCTCAGGGTGTTCGGATTTCCTCCTACAGTTCAAAGACATACTGTACTGGTAGGATAACTGGCTTCTAGGAAAATAGGTCCTTGTGTGAGTGTGTGTGTTTGTGTCTGTGAGTGCCTTGTTATGGACTGGCGTCCTGACCAGGGTGTACCCTGGCTTGCACCAGTTACCTGCCGGGATGGGCTCCGGCTGAACTGGACAAAGCATTAGCGTTAGAAAATGAAAAGATGGATGCACAGCACGCATCTGGCAACAAGCAGTTCATTTGGACATTTTCATTCACATCACTTTAATAACAGGGAACAAGTAATAGATTTTTTTTTCCACCCTGAAAAGAGAAGAAAGAAAACACAACAGGTGTGAAGAAGGCTCTGCGGCCGAAACGTTGTGTTTTCTTTCTTCTCCTTTCAGCGTGGAATAAACCTATCACTTGTTTCTTTGCAGCCTACGCATGCTGACGCAGCTACTCACCTGCACTACTTTAATGACAATACAATTAACAGACAGAGAAGTGGGATTCCTGCATGGACCATGATGACCTGACTGCCGTTTTATTTGACAAATTCAGACTTCTACTGTCTTGGGAACTGCTCAGCCATTTAAGATGAAACTTGACAGATTTCATCAACACCTAAACCTGCTTCAAACTTGCATCTGACAGGTTTTTACATCCACCCTGTGTCATCAGCTATTTGAGAAAACACAGTCTAAACCTGGGAACTGTTATTCTAGAGGCAAGACAATTGCAGTACAGTGAAATAGGGTTTCTGTATAAACTAAGATGGCTGCCTAACTGCTCTTTTGTTGATATAATGTCTGTAATGAAAAACTGCCATATTGTTTTCCTACTAGAAACTGGAAGCCTAAAATCGATTTTCCCCCCAACGTTGGCACAATAATATTGTGTATCTCAAAAACAGATACACAATACTGTACAGCTGGGGAATTAAAAAAAAACTGAATATCACTGAAGCAGACAGATGCTTCATATAATGAGTCTCATTGTTAAGTATTGTTAATGAGCTTTCCCAATATTATAAAGGTTCCATATAAATAATCTTTTTGAATGAAGGTTAATACCAACTGACGAGTGCATATAAAATATTTAACATTTGTTTCATGGTGTCCACACAGTCGTGAGTTTTTTAAATGATTCCATTTAACACAGCTGTGTAAAACAGAATATACATGTAAAAATGCAGAAAAGAGAAAACTAAAAACAGACACATCTATACATAGGAGAATTATCCTAACAGGCCTGATATACAGTACAAATTTACAAGTGTATTAATGTTAAATTTAGATTTAATACATGTAGCACAATGGTATTACAGTTCTGTGGCTTAACTAGCAGATACATTTCCTTAAAGCATTCCAGAATTATGGAAACCATATGTCAAGTCAGACAGGGAAACTAAAAATACTTGGCCCACATGTAATCCGTAGAACATATGGAATAAAGACACTTTTCCACAGACCCTCCATTTTTAAATGAGATTCCTTTCTGGAGGGGTATCTTCACTTGGTATCTAGACAGACAAGGAACTATGACACAAATTATTATTTGAGGTCAGTTAAACAACTTCCTTTGAGCCCAGCTTTAAGAAAACAAAAGGGTGGGGTGCCTCTGATAAGAACAGCAAAAGCAGAGACATCGAGGAACCAGAAGTTAACAACACAAGCTGTTCTATTTCTAACCAGTGACAGTCATCTCCCTGAATAACAATCTTTATATAAAAATATAAAACAACTGAGATACTTATGTGCCTGACACATCTTTATGACATACATACATTCTATCTAACATGGTTATGTAATGCATTTTGTTTTATTCCTTTTTGTACTAGCTTCCATGTTTTAATACTGTAACGACAACTGCTAATTGTAAACCCTTTCTGTAAGGCATCCAGGCACACTTACGCTTACTGACACTTTTTCTAGTCCAGTGACCCATCTTGCATGAACAGGAAGTAAAAATTTGACTTGATTTCCAGGGACAAAATAATGAAGCAAATATTTGCATCGGTAATGTGCACATTACTGTGCACATGCAAACTGTTAATTGATAGTTAAATATGTATTTAAAATATTTTTTTTGTTTCATCACTGTCTGCATTAGTTTTGTAAGAACTATTGTTCCCAATTATCTGCACAGGATCAACATTTTTTCTTTGTTTCATATAAAATATTAGTCATCACAATTACATTTAAAATAATATGAATATGATCATATAAAGACCTTTCAAAAGGACTAGTTTAAGCACTGATCTGTACAATCACAGTGCACCAAGCTCCAGTCAATTTTAATAAAACTTTTTTTTGAAAAGGGAAATAGCCCCTCAGTTACCCTTTAATGACACCTTATTTCTCTGAAAGCACTGGCTTTTAATTTGTAACACAAAAACTTTGTAAAAAATTTGTAATTTGTTAATGCAAGTACTATTTTGTTTTTTGATTACTAGAGTAAATGCAATTTACGTATTACTTATTGCAGGATTTACAGAAATACTGAAATTATATAAATTATGTAATAATGGTACACCAATGACCTATTATTAAGTTCACATGCATTGATATATACATAGTGTAAATTCATAGTATACATATAGATACAGGCTTAAAGGACTGGCTGTTTTAAATTAATTCCCTTGTACTTGACAGTTCAGTGTAACAAAACATTTTCTTTACATGTAAATAGAAAAGAACACAAAACTAATATTTCAGCAGCTTGCAAGCAAGGAGTATTGTCATTATGAAATATTATGAAAAAGCAATGTAACAGTAAAGGTGTTAGTTTGCCCTATGTATGAGACCTTACAATTGCTATTAGCCTAACCTTTTAGGCTAAGAATAATTAGTCTTAATTTTATGCAATGTATTTATTTGTACCAGACTCCGTCCAGACAGTCTGTATGTTTAAATTATTCTGAAGTGTTTGTTTTGCAATCACCTTTCGATACCAAAGCACTGGAGGAACAGCAGCAATGAGAAGCTTTCAGACTTATTCTAAACAGAAAGAAAAGTCAAAAGATGCCACTAATAGATCTGTTTACTGGCTCAGAGTAGTGAAAATCCTCTAAGTAGAAAACAAAAGGTTGCAGGGAGGAGACTGATCAAAAGATAGCAGCTTGTTCAGGCCTGCAGTTCCAGGCTGTGGAAAAAGACAGGTTTGCTCTGGTATCTATCCTCTCGCAACAAAATTCCAGTCGGACGATTTATCAAATCTTACATTTTATTAGAGGCTGAAAATAAGTTGTTGTGATAACTTATAACCATAAATTATTGACATGTTTAAAACAAATGTTTGGACAGGTCACAAGCGAATGAAGAATCATTTTCTGTGGCTGTCCTGCACTCTTGATTTCGTGAGCATCAACCACCAAACCATAACTGGCACTGTGCCCTAGCAACAGGTGTGTTGCTAAGGGCAATAGATATTACTGAAAAATCACATAATATCAAAATAATATACATTTGAAAAAGAGAAAGCAAAATATCTTTCAAAAGGAAAAAAATACTTCAGCATGATTGTCATTCAGTCAATACTTTATAGTCTCTTTAATCCTTGTGGGTAAGTTCTGTGAACAACCCAAGACCACAGTTTTATTAACTAAAAACCTGCTAATTTATGTTTATTTTTATGTAAAACAATTCTATCAGTGGAGTGTAAGAGATCTACGCCTCTGCCTTTTAACAGTCAATACATGACAGCTGTGTTTCTGTGACACAGCACACAAAGTAGGTTTCTTACACATCCATATTTCTCCTCAAATAACAGTCACCCAGAAGACTTCACTTGCATTCTACTGAAGTCATGTAAGATCAAATGACCTCCTGGAATGCAGATAATAATATACTTCCCATTGAAACAATCAGGATGTCAAATAGGCAGGTAGGCAGTAATCCTGGATTTGAAAGCAAGCACAATAGCGCTTGATAGTATACTTAAAAAGAGTAATATTATCCTTTTCTATGTTTAAAAGAAAAGAGCCTCAAGACAGCACTGAATGAAAGAAGAAACCGGTCAAGTCTCAGTTAAGCAGAATTTACCAGTACAAGTGACACAGATCAGAAACTCAAAGGCTTTGGACAATATAATACTGGCAGAAGCAGAAAGAAAAAAAACTACTACTAAAATATTACTAAATTTCACAGGTCTAATAGTTACACTTAATGACCTATATCTGAAATACAGTGAGATACGCTTTCAAATTTCAACATCTCTGAGCACACAGTGCACAATAACACAAAAGCTGTAACGTTTGCATATTGGGGTCTTGAGGTTAATGGGAGTAATGTTAACAAAAGAAATAAACAAATACAATGCAGCCTAAATACAGCTTAAACAATAGGTTTGTATTTTTTTTTCTGAAATAAACATGTCAGAGCTTTTCAAAATGTCATAATGTTCCTTGATCTGTAGATGGTTAGCTCTTGCCTAAAGACACGTTTGTGCTATGAACTGTCCACCCACATTCAGAATATCACAGTGGATTCCTCATGAAAAGACAGCAACCAATCTGCATCCTCTCCTAGACTACCCTCTGGTGTTTACTAACAGTAAATCTGTCATTTGCACATTGTAGTGTTTTCGTTCCTATATACAGTACCCTCAATAAAATATTGCTTTAGTTCACCTCCACTTAAGATTTTAGAAATTTTAAAAGAAAAATTAAATGTCCCACATGTAGATTAAATAGAATAATTATATAAAGTAGTCAAAGAAATAATTACAATACAGTGGGTGTTCATATGAACAACTGCAGGGCATAACTGCAAAATCTATCACTGTATTTCCGAACATGAAGTTGGCAATTAAAAGATGCCTTAAAGTTAGCGTCCCAAATGTCTATTCTAATTCAGATTTTATATTTAATGCTTATCATGTGTAAATGCGGAGTGTAAAGCTCCAGTTTTTAAAATAAAGTCATATTTCTCAGTAAGAAAAAAAATGTAATTAAACTAAAGAAGTCGTCACTTTTGAGACAATTTAGAAAATGTCTTTATAAACCCATTCTGTAGGTCACTGCCTAATGAGTGTTTACACCATGGAAACACGGTGTGAATGTGGATTTAATCAGTTAACTCGTAGAGGACACACAAGCTGCCAGATAAACAAGTTTATTTCAAGAATTCTCTCCTCTGCACAAGTACATATTCATGCCTTAAAAAAATATAAGGAACCCTGAAAGAGCAGCTTTACTGTTCTACAAACTGAATACAAGTCATTCAATGTAAGGTATGGAATACAACAGTATAATCTCAAACATTACTAATTAAACTAACACTTCTGAGACCACAACTGTGATGTAAAACACAATCCACATTACAAAAAACCACAAATAAGAAAACAAAGTAGAGGTGGTACAGTATATTCTTTCTGCCTTCCCTGGGATCATCTGCCTTCCTGCTGTGGCAAAAGGCAAAAAAAAAAGAACAGAAATCTGAAGTGAACACTTACTCCATCAGAGTTGACACTTAAAGTTTGCTCCATGTATTGCTGTGTCTTTCCTCAGTCCCGTGCTGTGTGGCTCTTTCTGGCAAACATATCCATTCGAAAGCACAGCGATCTGGTGCGCAAATTGCTGGGGATTTGCAGGAGGGCTGGAGAAGCCGGCTGCTGCTACAGTAGGTGTTCAAGCAGCACCACTCTGTCGTGCTCCCCCTCCCTTCATGACTCTCTCCGCCCACAGAGAAACCGATTGCTATGCCCTAGGCTCCCGAAACATAGCTGCAGTGACACGCTCACTGATGAAGAGTGCAGGAGCCTCTGATTCATACAGGGGAGGAAACATACATCACTAGGGGTAAAGGGAGCTCTCAGTAAGTGAAAACATCAACATTTCAAACAATATTTTAAAACACGAGACATACTGATTAGGTCCTACAGTGCAAGTACTTTATTTATGATTTGTGATCCCTCAGTTTCCAGTACCAATAGTAGCTTTCGTCATTATCCTCTGCAGTTTACACTGACAACTCCCTATGAATTCATTTGCTTAGCATTCCTGACGTAAAGAGCTGAGTGTTAGCCGAGACAAGTCTTGAATGACGACATCATTTAAGGAGGTGGCTCTGACAACAGTCTGGGTAACTGCACAGATATGAGGCACTGCATTCTTAAACGTGCCTGAACGCAGGGTTTCCTTCAAGAAACATGCTTTCTCAATTTAGCAACCTGTGGAAAGGCAGACGCAAGGAGCTGCTGGAAAGAAATCAAAAGGCCGTGTCTTGCTCCAGTACTTAAAGTGACAGCTTCATATGACTCAAAGCCATACTTGGAGCGTGACTGGAGCCCAGGTCTTAGAAAATGACAGTGTTTGACTGAATCGGAATTCAGCAGCCATGTTTCTGAAGTACAGATACACCACAACACTACTATGGCAGAACATTCAATCAGCCATCGGCTGGAGTTTCCCCCCGACCAAGCTTTTTCTGTGTTTATAGTGTGCGAGGTTTACAAATGATCATACAACAGAAATAGCACTGCGCAGGAATAAACACAATACACTCTAGTCATAGAGATATAAAAACAGTTAGGCATTCTTTTTGAAAACATATTCTGCTAAATTACATTCCTTTGCAGAGACCTAAAGACCACCAAATACAGAAATATGCATCGCCAACTTAAAAACATCCAACATTATTCAGTTACTGAAAATCATAAACAGTATATTTGTATGTTGTATATTCTGCAAATTGGTTAAAAATTGGCCTGTTCATTATTGTATATTGTACTACATTTTATCTGTAGTATACTATATGCTGATCATTTTTCACTACATATAATCATGTTGAATTGATCATTTAGCTATTGTGCCTCCCTGAT
Source organism: Atractosteus spatula (assembly GCF_055471065.1). NCBI lineage: Eukaryota > Metazoa > Chordata > Actinopteri > Semionotiformes > Lepisosteidae > Atractosteus > Atractosteus spatula. The sequence goes on from NC_142706.1 coordinate 39,471,433, forward strand.
TTCTGGTCTCTTCACTAATTCAGCCTTTGCAAAATAAAACAACAACACATTTTTTACATTAAATACAAAATAAACATTTTAAGAAAAGGTAAAAAACTGGAAACATTTTCGCAACAAGATTAACAAAGATTATTATTCCCAATAGTTATAAACTCCAAAATAATTTCTCTTTATAGTTAATCCATACTTAAGAACATAAGCACAGAACAAAGACTACAAATAGGAGGAGATCATTCAGACCACTTTACCAAATTGATTGCTAGACAGTTAATGATTCGATATTTTAAAACAAACGGTTTCTGAAAGGCTCCCAGGGAGAGATCTTCAACAGCATGGTCTGGAAGTTTCTTTCAGACCTCTGTGTTAAGAAGTGCCTCCTATATCAGTACCAAATTTTATAAAACATAATTTGTGGCTTTTTCTAGGGTCGTTCTAGTGTTGTTCATCTTGAGTGAAGCCCCTAAGTAATCTTCTCTTTTCCAGCCTTAAAAAACCATAATCCCCTTAAATAAGCCTGGGTCAGGACCGGAATTAGCCTGATTGCTCTCGTTTGTACTGCCTCCAAAGCCTGGAGCATGGTGACCAAAACTGAGCACAATATTCTAAGTGAGGTTCACTTGAATTGTTTCTAAGTGAAACAATTCAAGCTAATGCATTGTTTAATGACCTCTCAGTCTGCTTTCTAAGCAATGGCATTTAAAAAATAGGGATATCTTAGCACACAGAAGAAATGGTACCCAACTTCATTTGTGTTTAATTACTAAACACGGTTTTGCACTTTCCATATGTAGATGGAATATAACATAATTACCATTGCTTACGATACTAATCTTTTGTCTTTCCTTTAATCACAATGCGCACATCTCCACAGAAATTTGATTAAATACTCATTTCCTTTTTAAAAAAATGGAATATGGGAAACATTGTTATTTTTTTAACCAAAAATATTCTTCTAAGGATAACCATGTAATGCTTTACATGGCATTACATGACAAAACTAAAAAATGAGTTAGTTTGAAGTCACCCTTTAACTTCTTTTTTGTCTACAGTGTTTCAAGATCTAACCAACCTTAAACATTAACATGCAACCTTGAAGTTTCCTTAAGTTTCCTTAATGGCAGGCTTCTCTAAATTAATGATGCCATAAAACCAATGATGCCATAAAACAATGAAATATGTACACTTGTTTAAACATGAATATGGTATCACATGTGCACTCAGTACCTATTTGTTCAAAAATGCTCTAACTAGTCTTAGACACCTGTGTGTACAGTAATCACACATATCTTAAGCAAAATGTAAAAGTGTTCTTGTTTGGGTGGGAATAATTTTTACTGATAGTAAAGTATCTCCGACCATACATCTACTTTATCCAAATATCATGCCAGAATTATTTTATAACCCAATGAATGTTCATAAGCTTTCTAACAATGCCTATTTTGATAAGAAAAACAAAGGTGAATAATACCTAAAGCTGCTTCCGTCCTGACAAAATACAAATAAATTATTTATTGCGATTTTTCATATTTTATCTGACCTAAAACTAATCACTGTACACAGAACACATGAAGGTTTGCCTTCTGTAGGGTAATGAGGTACATTTTACTCCTTAATCTCTAGGATAACATAAAATTCACATATAGAGAAAGATACTTGTCAAATTACTCAACAGTGGAACAACGACTCAGGGAAACAAGTGGAAATTAAGAACAATTAATTGGCCATTAAGGACTGAAACCACAAGCCATGTGGCTGAAGCAGATTCTATGTGACTCACCAGAAAACAACTGGAGGAGATACTTGGATCAGAAAGCTATAACAGTGATAACAGCAAGACTAGCAAAATTTGTTCATCATCTCCATCACAATTTCATGATGCATTTCAACATAAGTTCTTGAAAGTCATTTTGAAGTTAAACAACATAAGGCATTCATTCATTATGCACCTTCAGATTCAATTTGAGAAAAGACTTTATACAGCAGAAAAAAAACGAAATGCCTTAGGCAAAATGGGGACTGGTCAGATTGTGACTGTCTTCATTTGTGTTTGTAAAATAATACACGTTCTGCTCCAATATGTACTAAATACATTCTAACTTTAGGCATTTCAGTAATGATACAGTATCACCTCCTTTGCCTTTGTGTTCCACCTTCACTCCAATTGAATGCAGGCAATTATGTAACTTTTCCACTGCTTTGATTTAATGACAAGTTAAATGATTGTTTTACAATTGCTTAAATGTACACTGAACCTTTCCATTAGACTGAACTCACTCCTCCTGTTACTGTTTCTCAATGTATAATTATAGTGAATCCTTTAAAATCAAGTCCTTTCTTCTTATTGTCTGTCATGTTCCTTTGCCAACAGACAGTATTATACTGTATCTGCACACTTGAAGCAAACCAGCTTCCCATAACAGCCCTATATATACCGTAAAATAAATATTAAAGGTCAGAACACCAGACCATGTAGTACTCCACAAATAAGACAAGCTGAACGTGTAATACAGCCATTTATGGTGATTCAGTGATCCACATTGCCAATTTTCCAGTTTCTCAAACCGCTCTTATCCCATGACTCCATACCTTAGACATTCACCTCGGACACAGAATCAGGATTTGCGTGTGTGCAGTGTCATTCACAGTACCACTACTGCTCCTGCACACAGAGCATGGGAAACAAAGGAATAATGCCACGAGGAACAAAATCAACACAAACTTATTTTAACATTTCTGGAGCAGTCATGCTTTTGCCTCGTGAAGACAACAATCCTATTTTTTTTTCTCCTTTTCTCAGTAGAAAGAGTTTTACCAGGCAACGTTCCTGCCATTTTTCAGAGTAACAAAATGTTTTTACCGATGAACAAATTTGTACACTGGCTTCAAGGATACACTTGTCCGGCGTGTGAAAATTTTACTTCAAGAATCCACTTCCTAGAGAACATGCATCAGTCGATATGAATGAAAGTCAAGAAAAGACGGCATTAAAAATGACAGTGTATGATAACCAGCAGGCCTTAGTGTCCAAATACAGAACTCCTAGACTTAGTACATCTGGACTACACTTGTCAGCAGCAGACTAGATTTCAAATTCCTCCACCCGCAGTGCACCTGCTGCAAACATCTTTTCACTGTACAACTGCAGTTTTTAAACTAAAAGAATACCTCCTGAAATAAAAGCTAACCAGCCCTGAAATGAACATCTGTAAAAAGCTGCTACACACAATGAATCAATTAGACAGAAATGATCGAATCCATAAGTCACTGATATGAAAAGTAGAGATGGCAACTTCAGATACTGTTTGTGATTAATTTTTCTTTTTTCAATTATTTTTTAATTGAATTTCTTAAAACATCAGGTATTTCAATAAATAAGATTTTGAATGAAGACATATCTTTTTTTGGGGGCGGAGCGGTGGCTCTGTGGCTAAGGATCTACGCCTGTGGCTGGAAGGTTGCTGGTTCAAATCCCACAGCTGGCAGAGGAATCCTACTCTGTTGGGCCCCTGAGCAAGGCCCTTAACCCCAACTGCTCCAGGGGTGCTGTACAATGGCAGACCCTGTGCTCTGACCCCAGGCTCTCTCCCTGTCTGTGTTTCTGTGTGTCTCATGGAGAGCAAGCTGGGGTATGCGAAAAGATAATTCCTAATGCAAGAAATTGTAAAGGGTTAATAAAGTGATGTTATTATTATATATCTATTAGCAGCAGTCAATATGCAAGATACAGAAGTAAGTAAATACAAAAGTAAAAATAAATAAGATCACTTTATTGGCCATATACAAATACATCAGAACCTAAAACTTAAAGCAGCATTATAATCTTGATAACTCTTGTAAACACATTATTTTGTTATATACAAAATATTTCAAATTAATATAAATTAGAGCAGAGACATACTTGGGTATGTTGTTTCCAGATGGTGATAAAATATATGCAGTATAATAATGTGTTAATGTTGGAATTATTTCACAATCTGTAGGAGCAGAACAAAAAGAAGAAAACAATTTAAACATTTTTTTTTCATTTATACAGTAAAGCCTTGCTTTAACAGACTTCAGTATTACTGAAACCAGAAACTTTGGAAACCAGGTAAAGGCAAGTATTGTCCACATTAGCAAAACTGCTCTTTGTCTCTATGTGCACGATTCATTATCTTCCATCTGTGTGTAATTACCTTGACACGTATCATATTTTGTGATTGCTCTAAAAAGTGTAAAGATGTGAAAGGGAGGTGGGAAGAGAAAAAGAGAAAATGTATGTGTGATTGAGAAATCAGAGTCCCCTGAAAAATTACAATCTGGAGTGTCTGTGGCTTGCACGTACAGATGCAGCCATTCAAAATGCACGGTAAAAACCCGTACCGCACGCAACTACGCTTGAGCCACCGCGCCGTACTGCAGTACGTGATTGGCTGGCCAAAATGACCAACAGGGGCACTCGTGGTACATTGGTCAGTAGTGAAAAGATTTAATCATTTAATCTCTTTACTGTGCACATTTTAATCCGCTTAGTATTGAATATTTATATGGAATTTTACAACTAAAGGGACATTTTAGTAGCTGAGCATAAAAAGAAGAGGAGCATAATGCATCTGAAGGTCATAAACGATATTAATTTAGGAACATAATAATATAATATATAGGAATATATATATATAATTATATGTTCCAATATTATATAATATAGGAACATATAATATAATGCTATCGTTATGAATTTCTTTAGATACACGATTCCATATTATATTCCCTATTAAAAGTATGCTTTTGTTTACTCCGATAACAAGCGTATTTGCAGAAAAGGTTAAAACGATCACTTTTCACAAAGTACGACACAAAGTATATAGACGTACAGTAATCTGGTCAGAAGGAGCACGTAAAAACGTTTCCTGAAATAACCACATGTAAGACTTTGATGCTTAAAATGTTTAGGGAGAAATGGAATATTGGTGTGTATTTTTTCTTTAAACTACCAATACCTGCAATATACAGTTTATGTTTATGTTCCTAAATTAATATAGTTTATGAGCATGTGAAAGGCATGGTGAATAGGAGATTCTCAAGACTTGCTTTGTATGATTGGAAATGAATATGTGATCGGATCAACGAAATGCTGTGGTGTTACTTTTTGTCAATGAAAAAATAAAGTATTTTCGTTTACAAAGACGGTTCCAAAGAATGTGGACCAGGGTAATACTTTGAGTTTACAGCTTGTCCAAGGTCATTCGTTATTAATACACAGTATTATACACTGTGTAATACACAGTTTAAATTTAAAAGCCTAAAGAGTATGCAACTTAAATTCTTAATTGAATAAAGATTGTCCCTCAGCAGTGATCGGGATTCAAAACCAGCGTTTTCTGGTGACAGCTCATATGCTGTACATGAGAGGTTAAGCTTTATTAGCTCCACCTGGCGGTTTTACAAGGTGATTCTGGATACTATTAACATAATCTAATTTACACACGTTATATTGCGTTATGACGCGTTTTCATGCAACAAGCCCACTGCGTTGTACCGCAGCATACCCCGCTCGTTTTGAATGGCTGTATCTGTACAAAGAATATGATGTAAAAAAGCAAAATTTCTGATATTCACAAGATAATAATTAATAACGATTGCTTACACTTATGTAGTGCTTTTCTGGACACTCCACTCAAAGCGCTTTACAGGTTATGGGGACTCCCCTCCACCACCACCAATGTGCAGCATCCACCTGGATGATGCGACGGCAGCCATTGTGCGCCAGAATGCTCACCATATATCAGCTATCAGTGGGGAGGAGAGTAGAGTAATTAAGCCAATTCATAGATGGGGATTATTAGGAGGCCATGACTGGTAAGGGCCAATGGGAAATTTGTCCAGGACACCGGGGTAACACCCCTACTCGTTTCGAGAAACGCCCTGGGATTTTTAATGACCACAGATAGTCAGGACCTCAGTTTTACGTCTCATCCGAAGGACGGTGCCTTTTTACAGTATAGTGTCCCCGTCATTATACTGAGGCATTAGGCCCCACTCATACCGCAGGGTGAGCGCCCCCTGCTGACCCCACTAACACCTCTTCCAGCAGCAACCTTAGTTTTTCCCATGAGGGCTCTCATCCAGGTACTGACCTGGCTCACACCTGCTGAGCTTCAGTGGGCTGCCAGTTGTGAGTTGCAGGGTGATATGGCTGCTGGCCAAGATAGAGGACAAGTTGCTGCAGTTTAAACTGAAATAATATGTTGAAGCCACAACTAAAAAAAATCAAGCGGTAGTGCAAGAAAACACGAAAGTGGGTCATCATGAACCATCACTCGATGAACTGTTCCCCTCCTGTGATTTTTGTGACATTTATTTATTTATATGTTTTTGGAAATGGGTATATGTTGATATAGGCCATTGAATGCAAGCAGAAACCAACAAGAAAATCCAAACAAATAACTTAACTAAAAGGATTAAAACTAATGCTCATTAGAAAATTAAAGCCAATAGTTAAAATGCTCACAAAATAAGCAAAAAATAAAATCTATCAAATGTGTTAGGCACTCAAGCTGTCTGATAATGAAGAGCCATTTTTTTAATACAATGATGACATACTCGAGCTTCGGAGCAAATACAGAGAATAAAAGATTACTCATTGGAGGATAAAGAATAGTTGAAAAGCAGGGCTGAACTGCACAACAGCTCCATCAAATAACACATTGATGCTAGTTCATAAGCTCTCAATGGACACCTATATGTAAGACGGTATTCTGTCTCATCACTTTAGTATCAAATTGCCGCTTCAGTGCTAAACTAAGCGGACAGCCAAAAACGTGCAGCCAGTATAGTGGAGATAAAGAGCCAGCAGCGAAGAGAACATATATGCGCACACACATAAGATGAAACGTTGATTAACAAATACTTGTTGTCATGATGCCGATTGACCAAATGCACAGATTAAGGTACCTGAAACCTTTTTTGTTTGATGCTTGTACTTTGTTTGTGGAAAACAAAAAATCTGTGCAAGGCTGCAATTAGCTGGTGTTTGGTGAAATCCTAAGCTAGCGCTAATGAGGGAGCCGTCAGTGCATCGCTCATCAGTGCTCATTAACATGACAAGTAAATAAAAGCCCCCACAAAACCACAAAGCACGCTTTGTAAGCAGACACAGCCCAGAGTGCCATTTGGAACACAAAGTTATCAAGTAAGAAAAGGTAAAAACTGTGTCAAGAAATATTTCTACAAAAGTAAGATTACAAATCAAACAGTTGCTAAAATTGCATTGCCTGTAAATGACTGTGAACACACTTTGACAGTGTGGTTAAGTTCAAACAAAGGAAAAAAATCACATGACCATGTCATGTTATAAACATCCCTGTAATGGAATGTGAATGAATATGCTAAAGGTGGCATCTTGAGGAATCTCTAAATTGTGTACTCAGATTTTTTTTAATCAGATTTTGCGTTTTAATTTTTCTTATTTTACTACACACTTTGGTCATTGATACTGATGACCAATGTGTTAGGATACCATTAGATTTTACCTACAAAATGTTCAAATTTAATAATCGAATTCCCTTCTTGAGTTTCAGACGGATCAATTCATTTTGGGTATTGTTTCGCCTCACTTCGCAAAATAACATGGAGGTCAGTTGTGTTCTTTCAACAACAGATTTCAGTCTGAAGATAGTGGGGGCCTACTTAGATATCATAATTTTTTCCAATCTCTTTTCAGAATCATCGGGTTCATACTAAAGAATACAAAGGTACATGAGCTTATGTGCAGCTTCCCTGCCAGACAGTGGTGACACTGTCTCCGTGTTTGGACTCCTGTTATCATAAACCTTCCCTTTGCTAAAAAAAAAAGTACCCGTGTAAAAACACAAGCTGGTTTTACATGCATCTTTTCTACTGCTCTGAAGATTTCAACATTTGGGAACACCTTCGACGTCACCCAAACATTGGCAAACGTTTTAATTATCCTGTGTTTATTTTTCAGCTAGATTAAGGAAATGTTTCATCTGATTGTATCAAATAGCAAAATACTGTATTTATTTTTTTTACAAAAGCCTTGAATTCGTTTTCATAATTTGGACAAATCTAAAGTTCCTTTATTCCAAGTTACTTTTGCTATAAAATTCAACATAAAACTACATGATATAACATATGCACGGTAATAATCACAAAGGCAGCTTTAACATTTTAAACAGCACGTTTGAAAATGCATGAATCAGCACTGCACTATTCTATTTCTAGTCAGTTATCCCCCACTAGTTCCTCCACTTCTTATCTTCTACATTAAAATGTCTGCTGGGGACAGCAGCAGCAAATGTTAAGCACTTTGGAGAACACCAACCAATAGATTTATGTTTCAGTTTCAAATTGCAATTCCTAACAGATGGGAAAATGCCAGATTTGTTATTTAGAAGAACTTCAGATTTAAAACCCTTCAAATTTACAGGCAAGACCAATCAATTTTAGCATATTTTTTCATGTTTTTTAGCACATTTGTTTTCACATATTCAGGAGTGAAGCAGGTACTGTCTGATTTTATGGATATAACATACAGTTTTTGCTTACAGCCTATGGTCGTTGCTAATGTAGAGAACCATACTAACCTTTGTTGTCGTGCCAGATGTTTCCCGCTGAATCAAAAATTGTTGTGGGGATTTCATATGTATTTTGCAATAACTTCGATTTTTAACTGATCTTTCTCATGCGTAACTCCATAGCACCAGCCACACTTGCATGTCACCATCTAGCCTGCATCATGTAATTAATTGTAGCAGCAAATAAAAGGTATTAAAGAAGGACATACAGTATTCCAGCCACAGAAAATTCTGTCTGCCCAACCATTTTTAAGATCACAGGACACAGAAGGATTAGCAGATCAGCAGATAGAAAATTATCTTTTTGTTAAGTTTTTAATTCTGGACAGGCAATGTGCACAGACATATGGCTTATTTTACATTCCATAAAACTACGTATGTATAACCAACTCCATGTTGAATACAAGGTCTTATTTTTCACAAAAAAAATACCACAAACTTTAAAACACCGAAAATTAAAGAAGGCATCCTAAAGCATAAGGCAACATGTCATTTTAAAAGGCTAAAAAGAGCAGACCATGGTTTTCATTATCCCATCTGTTTGCCAAAAGTGATCAAAGCAGCAAAATGTTGCTTATTTCTTGGAGAATGTATAAAACCTCAAGAGGAAAATATTCTGCTTATTATTCCCATCTGACAGTACGTTATCGAACACAGCAACACTGAATCACTTGACAACTTATCTTCTGAAATCAATGTATTCAAAAGTGAAAGTGTGAGACAATCCATAAGAAATTAATGCCCTCAGTGATATAAAATCTTCACAACTGCAGTTCATTTTATTTCCATTAGGTCACATGCATGGGTAAAAAAAAATGGCGTGTTATTAATTATTCCAAAAATGTTAAACATAAAAAAATTTGGTTGGCAAGATTCAACTGAACCCTCACAATTACATGTGTAATTCATGACCCTGTAATCATTTAAATACTTTTAGTATTAATGTTTAAATATTCATGCTGTTACATTCATTTTCAAAATATCAGGGCGAACAAGCTGAAAGTATAATAGCTGCATTCTGTACTGTCAAAACAAAAATCAGCAGTAAAGCTAAAATACAAAAAATGTTGAAAGGGTATGTAAAATATTTGGAAAACAGCCATTTCCAGTAATTTAGCAATATTTACAACAATACTACCATTGTGTTGACTTTTTAGACACTAAGATAAACAGTACAAGAATGCACAATGCTGTGATTTACATTCATTTTTAAATATCCATAAAGCACTGGAAATTAAACCTACCTCAAGATCATCCAAAGACCGTGCAAGACTGAATCGTTTTGATCTTCCAAACGATCTTCTTCCAGATGATCTCTGTGGCATTTGTGGAAATCCCATTGAGATCCCTCGAAACTTGGAGTTCTGTTAATGTCAGAGAAAAGCACTTTACCATTGTAAAACAGGTACTGTACTGCTGTATACTATGGTCTATGTTTGTGCCGGAAGACAGTAAGTATAAATCATTAGTGAAAATTTACTGAACAAAATCTGGAGAAAGAAGTCCTTGAAGAGGGGAGGATGATAACAAAGAATAATACGTATACATGTATCAAAAGAAAGTTACAGCTTACATCTGCAACAAATTCAAAAATATGTTAAAAAAGTACTTTTTTGGATCAGGTTGCAACAGATCCTTTGATGGTAGCCGAGCATGGAGAATGTGCACACGTTAAGCCCCATGTTTTCAATAATTGTAGATTTTTAAAGGACCAATACTGTTGCATTTAAACATTTTTAACCCTATATCAGCTTGTGAGTTCCTTAACTTTGATGTGCCTTACGAATGAGTAAGAGGAAAAAAACGACAACTTGTTCATTTCTACTTTGGCTGATCTGCTCTCATCGCCTTCTTACCAATGACCCAACATGGAAATGAATGAGACTGGAGGTACCTTCAACCTAGAGCTTTCCTGACTACTAATTAATTGAAGTAGTTCAGGTGGGTAGCTGCGTCAGCATGCGTAGGCTGCAAAGGAACAAGTAACAGGTTCATTCCATGCTGAAAAGAGAAGAAAGAAAACACAACGTTCCAGTCGTGGAGCCTTCTTCAGGTGTGGCTCACACTAATTACTAAGAGACTAATTACTAATTAGTTGTCTCACTATGAGACAAAGTTTTCCCCTGAAACTCCAACCGAATGTCAATCCTGAGCGGACACACTGCTAAGACAGCCCTGTTCTCCCACATCCTTAGAACAGGCTATGTATAGCATTTGTCAGCCCCCTCCGGGGTTGCTACTGGAAGCTGTCCCCTTCTGGGGATTTGAGCTTTTCACTCCCCCAGAGTTTCACTACGAGACCCAGTTTCTCACTGTCCCCCTGATTCTCTTCTGTGTCGACTATCAAGAGACTCCCCGTGAGACACTGTTACTCTCTGCCACACCTGACAAGACTCTGACTCCCATAAGTTGACCAGGACTGTTCACTCACTAATCTATATATAGGGAATCCTGGTTTCACACCGCTGACACCAATCCCTTCAAATCCTCCTGTGCGTATTTGATTCCATTCTCGCCGTGTATCTGGGGTGTCTTGATGCCGCCCCCTGGAGACTTATCCTCATTTCGAAACTCCAGCTGCGGCCACTCAGCTGCGCAGGCTTGTTGAACAGACATGACATATTTAAATTCGTTATGCTGATTACTATCAACAGGGGTGATCGACTGGGGCCCTACTGGGAAAGTCACAGACCAGGGGTATACAGTAGATATCAAAAGTATTCACCTCCCCCCCCCCCCCCCCATATTGTGTTACACTGTGGAATCAAAATGTATTTAATTGGGATGTGTTGACATTGCTTTACTCAAAAGCCTTTATAATGTCAAAGTGAAAACAAAATTCTACAGATCCTCCTAAATTAATTATAAGCGTGCACTGTACATGGCAGAAGGCTTTATGCTCAGAGGAGACAAAACAAACATTAAGTCAAACAAGTAGAGGCCCTTTGGCCTATCTGGCCATTTGAAAATTATTAGCTTGTTGATCAAAATGCATCATACAACCATGTCTTTAATGAAGCCAGAGTATGACTGGGTAGCCTGTTCTACAGTTCCATGACCCTTTGGGTAAAGAAACTTCCTTTTCTCAGTTTTAAATGCACACAGAGGTCGTATTAGCGGGGAAAGGTTACTCATATAACAAAAACAGATCCTGTATGTGTGTCGCTTGTGTGTGTGAGGACTCGCAAGTAAAGTGCTAATTTAACAAGGGATGGGTACACACCACATCACTGGCTCTGTGTGTGTCCATTAGTGTTGTTGCATGTTTCAAGATATAAATCCATGTTGATTATTCCCTAGGAAGCTACTTCCACAAACTTCTCTAGTTTAATTCTAATAACATTTTTAAAGATTATTTGTCTTGTTTAGTTCCAGTTCTTTAGTTTTCTTAACAATATGAGGTGACCCAACTCAATAATATTTCTAATTTTAGAATAATTCCTTCAAGTGCAGCAAACATCTCACAGTTATAAGTGAATACAAGCACCTGGTATGAACCAACCAGGTCATTCTTAATATTTGTTAATTTACACCCGCATTAATAATTTTTTGTGCAAACAGTGTTGTTTAGGTGATTTGATAAAACAATGCCACATAATTGGATGAATGGGTAAAAGGGATACTCACAAATTGCCAGATGCAGTATATGATCTTTTCAAGTAAGCCAATTTTCACAAAAATGGCCACCTAAACTAAAACAAAGCATCGCGAAAGGCCCGTGGTGGGTGTTGACACGATGTGATTTCTGCCCAGTGCTCTGAATGTGAAGTGAAGTCTTTTCTGAATCAGTTCTGAATAATGAGTCAGAACACTCATTATGCTCACTGTATGTGACAACAAGACACGTGTCCTTTGATATATTACATTAAAAAAAGATATTAAGGAATTTCTATTTAACGTTTCAGGAAAATGTTTAATCCACACACAACATCTATCATCCTGTTTTTTTTCCTTCTTCCCAGTTACTCAGCAGATCTGCTCTTTTTAGAAACATCTAATTATACCAAATAGAAACAGACTGTAACTGTAAATGCTGCACAGCATTCATGCATGACTTGCAAGTGTGTTGAAAAGGTATGTAAAAGTATCTTTAGTTTTCTTTCCTGAACACATTTTCAAAGCTGCAATTTCAATGTTCATTTCCCTTTCAACTTCCCCTTAATCTTGCCATCTTACTCCTACGTCAGAAGAGGATAATAAACCTATTTTGCCAGTAGCCCTACTATTAAAATGATGGGTGAAGCTTTATGTGCCAGGGTTGGAATATAAAAGAATTACCAGTAATTACCATGGTATCATACGGGTAGTACCCTGTAATTTGCCTTGTTTCCTGAACAAAATTGTCTTCTTTCAGAACAGATGCGGGCTAAAAGAGATTTGATTCCCATCTTGCACACGTGAATTTTTTTTTTCCAGTAAATGAAGAGACAAAAATACAAATAAATAAGGAGGCCACATGTTTTCCTGACCAGTTAACAATTATTTTTGCAGTTCAGAACAACAGAATTGTGTTCATTTGCCAACAAAGAGAACTGTTCAGTATTGCTGCTGGAACTATGTTTCAGTTCTATCAAAAAGCCCCTTAAATGTCCTTAAAGCTCCAAGACACATTCATCTGGTTTAATTTTTCATGTGTCCAATAAGCCAATTTGTGTCTGACAGGTAATTTCCCTGCAGTATTTTCTTAAATTATCAACTCTGGATATTTACATCTCTGGAGGGATATTCTGTGACAGTACAGATTTTTTTTTCTAATGTTTAACAGCCAAGATCTTGTTCTAACGTGCAATTCAGTATTTTCTCCTGAAGAAGGTAAAAAGGACTCGAGCATTTTTTTATGCACAGATCACAATCTAGGTCAAACTTTTAATATATCCATATTCTTAAAGTTCCATCAATCCCTTTTCTAACTGCTCCATGCAACTCAGGGTCATGGGGGAGCCAGAGCCTATCCCAGCAAGCACCTGGTGCAAGGCAGGGTACACACAGACACACACAAACTCACGTTAGGGCCAGCTTTCCCAAAAACCAATTTACCTACCAGTATGTCTTTGGACTTTGGGAGGAAACTGGAACGCCAAGAGGAAACCCACACGAACATAGAGAGAACACATAAACTCTATGCAGACAGCACCCCAGATCCAGATTTGAGCCCAGGGCTCCAGCACTGTAAGACAGCAGTGCTAACCACTGCATAACCACACAACCTACATTCATAAAGTTAATCATAATAAAATCCAAAGTGGAGGACAGAATTTTCATTGATAAGGCAAAGGCCAAGCACTTCTGCCAGTTTTATGTTTTGCTCAACTGTTCGGGTCTAAAGAAAACAATTTCTCTTACAGAGCTGGATTCAAATCAAGGTCACTAAAGTGGAGTTTTAGAAATCTGCCCATTTATTTACGCTTATGAGCCAGGAGACACCTCCACAGTTCTCAGGCACTGTTACCCTGTCAGTCAGTGAAATACAAGACACAGCAAACGCCTATGCAGAACCTGTGAAGATTATAACAGAATATCAAATGATATGTTTTTCTTTCATCTGCCTGTTTTTTTTAATTTCCTGTCAATTTTCTCAGTACATACAGTATATTTTGAGTAAAAATCCTATAGATGTTATTGTATGCTTGTACTTCTATTGCAAAACTTTATTATTCCGGAAAGCTTTCTCTTCTCTAGCCAAACTTCTTCATATTAAACTTTATTAATACTGTGTTTATTAAAACGTTATGAAGAATAAAAATGTAATAGTCTCATTAGAGTGAACATTATAACATGGAAAGCATTTTTTCAAAATGCAAAACCAATATGTATAAAGAATGTTTTGGGAAACAAATTTAACATCAATGAAAAGACAATTTAATATTGGAGAAAACCGCTGTTTGGAAGAAAGGTCAAACTCACGATTTTAATGATGTATTTTTTTTCTACAAACTCAACAGCGGTGGAAGTGTAGTTTTTTTTTATAAATTAAATTAAGACTTTGAAACTAATGACTTCCTTATGCATGCTAACCCAACCTTCAGTTAGGCAAATGATTCAGCTGCCTACTTAAAAAAATGAAGCTTTCTTCCTACAGCAACATAATCAGATGCACTTTTGTGTTGCTTAGATACTGTGCAACTTCTTTTATCACAGGCTTCTTGTGTATTCTGGCTTGCTTGTGCACTTCAATAGGGCAACCTTGTTGCTTGACAGCTTCAATACAGCACAACTACTTATCTGTTCTGCCAACTGCAGCACCCTGTGAAAAAAGCTCACTTCTTCTTAGTTTCAGAGTTAATCTGAAAGCAAGTGGTGGCAACCATCTAACTATGTATTTCATGCCTATAAAATTGACTTTTAAATTAAGCATGACCTTTCCTGCTAATTTATTCCAATCTATTGCCAACCCCATTTCAAAGAAGACAAACTGGATTTTAATCTTA
The DNA here is from genome assembly GCF_055471065.1 of Atractosteus spatula. Lineage (NCBI taxonomy): Eukaryota > Metazoa > Chordata > Actinopteri > Semionotiformes > Lepisosteidae > Atractosteus > Atractosteus spatula. The sequence continues at coordinate 39,486,437 of NC_142706.1, forward strand.
GTCGTATCATTAATTTAAAAGTTTAATTATTTGCAAATCAGCATTAGTTGAGGGCCACTTCTATATTTGTTTCCTAGAACTATGTTATGAATACTAAGAATATAAACTGTAAGATGCTGATTCACAAAATAAAAAAAAAGGTTTTCAAAGTCTGAAATAAACACTGTAGAATTTAATCCATTGCTGACCAAGTACCAAGTACTGCATAAATGTCTCAGTATGATTATTATTCCACAACTAAAATATATGGTGTGGTATGCTGTTCATAGAACATAACTTTTTTTGAAAATACCGCACCACAAAGTACATGCCTGGGCATGATTAGTAGTGAGGAGCTGAGGAGCTGACATACAGAAAATGAATGGTCTTAAAATTGTCTTGGTTTTTAAGCACAAAGTATACTGTTTCATAACACTACAGAAAATCAAAACTGGAACTGGAAAATATGAAATTAACTTTTTAATTTAGTGCCAATGGAAACTGAAAACTGAAGATGTTTTTTTTAAGCAATTCTGAATTATAAAACTAATCACCTAGTTATGTATTTCGACTGGAAGCCTGCAATTCCAAGTGTAATTATTAAAGGCTCAAAGTAAAATGTACTGGTTGCGGGGAAGGAAAATCCTTAGTACCTTAATGTAAGAAAACAGAGACACCTAGTGGCTTTTCTGAACAACACCAAAACACCTGACCTTGCAAAAAAATTGTTTTCACACAAAGTACCAGAACAATTGTTTTGTTGCAATACTGACAAGCTTCTAGTGTGTATTTGTGGAAACAGCACAGTATACAAAGAAACATTTCAGGCTGTGTTACTTTTCCTAGTTAAAACAATATTTACAAATTTGAATGCTGTTAAGCCTTATTTTTATTTAGTGTACACTTGTAACATAATGGAAACATAAAGCAAACATTTGTACTTGTTACAAAGATCACCAGATTAATAAACTCCAATATTCAGCCTCCAAACAATTACACAGACATTTATCATTAAAAAATCATCAATTTCTTTTCAGTATATTTACAGTTTCACTAGTCAGTGGTACCTCTATTTCCTTCACAAACTCTACAGTACATACCTGCCTTTCCAAATGCCTGGTTCAATGCTCTTGCTAGAGCATTTTTCCCTAAGCCACTCTCAAACATAATATTTCTTTCCTTTATTCTGGAACCTACTTCTCACAAATGTCAAAACACACTGACATTTGCTGACTGTGGTAGCCCCTCTCTCAAATACTACTCTCCCATCAAAGCCGTCTTATAAAAGTTTAAATTTGTGTCTTATAAAAGTTTAAATGCATGTCTGAAACCTTATCATGTTGGAACAGAGACTTCAAACTCTAGCTGACATCTGCAGATTCACCTCTAGAAAAGCTCTGTACTTTTCTCCATAAATGTTGCCTTCTGTTAGTACTAGGCTACTGAATATGCAAATAAGTCGTTTTGATGAAAATGACTAATATATTTTAGCATATTTTTCAAATCCATCTCATAAGAATAAACATGAGCTGCAGAATTGCACTGAAATACTGTATAGACCCTGTGAAACACGGTTTTTATCGTTTCACTTCAGCAAATCCTGTAAAATTAAAAGCACAGTGTTCTTACTGCTTGCATGCCTCCAATTTCCACCTCCTGCTGCGAATAAATTGCACACATTCTCAACCGCTGAATAACAATGTGTGCATCTTTCAGGCATTACAAAAGTTGCACTAAGGCAAACCAACAGAAAGAGTAGCAAAAAATGTTTCTGAAGATGCAGTTTAAAGGTTTGCTGGCCACTAAATGAATAAACAGCACTTACGGCTCAGATTCCAAACAACATCACAAAGAAAACAGTTTGTTTCTCAATTATTCTCCAAATGGCAAGCAGATGCTTAGGGAAAAAAAGACAACTTGAGACAGAAAAATAATAACATACTGTACAGGGAAAATAATATATACAGTGCCTTCCAGAAGTATTCACCCCTTTCCAATGATGTCCCACTTTGTTGAATTACAAAAGATGTATATTTCTTTTAAGTTAATCTTTTTAATCACAACTGGAATGCCCAAACCGAATGCTTTTGTGGGTGAAAATCATTAAATGTCAACAAAAACTACAAATAAAAAAAAACAAAATAACTCCCTTTCCTATGGAAATTCTTAAGTTGTTCAGGTACAGATAATTGCTTTGACAAATTACATAATTACTGTAGCTGAATGGCCTCTGTATGCAATAATACTGATTCACGTGATCTCAGAATCAACATATCTCTGCTAGGTCCCTCAATCAGGCAGGGAATTGCAAACAAAGCTTCAATCATGAAGACCAAAGAGCTTTAAAATCATAAAATTTGTTTAAGGGGGTTAAAGTTGTGGAAAGGCATTGATCACAAACTGAATACAAATTTCAAACACACTGAATACTCCTGTGAACACAGCAAATTCAATTCACGGAGAAGTGGAAAACCACCCGTACACTGCATAGGTCAGGCTGCCCCTCCAAACTGAACAGCTTGGAAAGGAGGAACCTGACACTGCCACTGTGAGGTCAACAGCAGCTTACAGAGGTACACAGTTCAGCTGAGAAGGGAGAAAATGCCCCTGAGTCAACAATATCCCAGCCACTACACAAAGCGTGTCTATATGGAAAGAAGTATTTGACAGATCCTGCAAACACATGACAAAAGATTTTGTTGTCCAACATGTCATAATTGCAGACTTTTTGGTCTAAATGCAACATGTTAATTCTGGAACAAAGCAAACACAGTGCATCACACTGTCAACACCATCCCTGCTGTCAAGCACAGTGAAAGCAATGTTAAGCAATGTTATGAGTCTGCTTCTAATCAGCAGGACCGGGAAGTTTGTCATAGTAAGTGCACAACAGACAGAGCAAAGTATAGGCAAATCCTAGAGGAAAACCTGCTCCAGCCAACTGAAGACCTAAAACTGGAATAAAAACTCACCTTTCAGTGGGATAATGAACCAAGGCACATGGCCAAAGATGCACTGGAGTGTCTTCAAGAAAATGAATATCTTTGAATGGCCCAGTCTATGTCCTGATTTGAAGGCCATAGAAAATCTTTGCCAAGGCTTCAAAACTTATGCCAATCGATGGATCCCAACCAAGTTGACAGGTCTTGAGAACGTTTGCGAAGAAGACTGGACAAAAACTGCATCAAGTCAGTAGGCGAAGGTGGCCACTACTTATGCAATCGACACATTTTAGTTTTTGATTTGTTTTTACAGTTTTTGCTGACATTTCACTTCTTTTATCCATATGTTCAAATTAATCTTTTATGTTTTTCTCAGAGAAAACGTTGTAGTCCTACTGTACTGTATGCATCATGTATAAATCACCATAAAGGGACAACACTGGAAGGAGGTAAAAACGTGCAGGGCACAGTAATAATTATAATACACAGTAATTATTTTAGTAATGACATCAGATGATTAAAAAGCCCATAACTCATAAGATAATCAAAATATCATATACAGTACAGACAAAAACCCATGTTTAACAGCATCAAATAGCTTCTAAGCATTTTGCTTTGGGAACAGAGGCTCACATGGTAAAAAAAATAATAAAACATGCTATTTAAAAACATGTAAGGAAAAAAGTTTTTTTAAAATGTTCTGGTCAGTTATCCATTTAAAATATTTCTCTGGATGGTCTGGAAAAAATCTAAGTGAAATCTTACAAAAATATGGGATAAAATAACATGAATTTTCTGTAATAGTACCAAGCTGATCTTAAGATCAGAACAAATGAGTTCACTGGTGCTGAGTAACTATTTAAAATCATAATGCGTTATGCCTGTATGCGAGTACAAAAGACTCTTTTACAGATATACTGTCATCTGTCAGGCACCTGCAGGAGTGGGATATCTATTAGCCGTTACTTTCCTACCTGACACACACCTACATTGTTTCAAGAACAGAACTGCAGTGTGAAAACAAATGTGCTTTGGGAGAAGCAGGTGTGCCCGGGAAAAGTAAGGGATATGGCTGAAATGAGCAAGGATGAAAAAAAAATAACTAATAGAACACACAAGGGGAGAATCTGTTCAGAAGAACATAATAACCTGGTTTAATCTTTTGTTTCATTATATGTTTTAGGTTATTATACTAAAACCTAATGGACTTAAAGTAACATCCCCTCAGCCACATGCTGTACAGTCACCCACTGTGGTTCGGTTAAATGCACCAAGTCAGAATCAGACATCAACTGGCTGCCAAACACAGGATCAAGAAGCCAGTAAGCCACAGAGTGTATGCTTCAAAACAATTTTTTTTCAGTGTAAATTTTGCACAGTAAAAAGACCCCATAGATCTTTCAGGAAGTTTCCCCTTCCACTTGTTTCACATTCATTTAATTATAATAATTCTTTGTACAGTATATGGCATTTTTCAGTTTACTGTTTCCACCCAGATGCAGGAGGCACTGGGAGCATCATGAGCCAACAGGTTAGGTGGAGAAGTGAAAAAATATTTCACCAACTGAATTAAGGCAGAGCTTTTAGGGAGGCCTAAGACTGTGCAAGACCAAAGTAGAATTCAGCCTGAGCACAAAGGTTAACTCCCACACTCTTACAAACTGGGATCTTTACTGAAGAGGTCACAAACGTGGTTTTAATGTCTCATTCAAGGATTTCTCTGGCCACCATACAGGAGAACTGGTCTGAAATTATTCTGAGGGGCGAGTGTCAATTACTGGCCAACCAGCTAGAGATGCAATCTGATTTCCCTTAATCCCGTACTAACCAGGTCCAGCCTTGCTTAGTTTCTGATCTGATAAAATCCAATACATACTTACTGTATGGAAAGTACAGTACCTCACAATGGTTTTAAACTATGATTTATTTTTCATTTGAATTATTTTCAAAGAAATGCCATGTTTCCTACTTAGCTGTACAGAAAAAAAAATGTGAAGGCTTTGATCTACTTTTGGCAATGCTATGTTCGTCAAGGCAAACTAGTATTTAACATTCAGTGAATGTGCCAATCTATGAGCAGCTGTTCTGGATTTAAAAGAGAAAATGCTGAGTGCTGGTCTTCACGATTCAAAAAGGTTTACAGCACTGAGTCAAGCAGAATCATTTTTTCATATTTAAGCAGAACAAACTACAAGCATTTAAAGGAATATTTTCAGCTGCAGTACACTCTTGTGACCCAAGGTGAACTATAAGAGCACCATCTATGCAACAAGACAGAATAGCCTGTCATTTTTATAACCATTTTCAAATAATGCAAAAGCATAAAGACTGCTTTGCACTCAAATCTAATCCAAGGGACTTTACCTACATCATTTAATGCGAGACAGGTCTTGAATTAGAAGCTGCAGCAACAGAGTCATGTAGCATCATATTGTTACAGCTATAGGTGACTATGGAAGTTTCTAATAATCTATGGATGTAACCTGGCAGTGTAAACATTTCCAGCTTCAAAACACAGGGGATTTTTGCCAAGATGTAGGGGGTCCAAATTCAGTGATCAAAGCGATTGTCAAGTTTACCCTGGTTTACCTTAATTACATTCTGGTTTTTGCGTTTACAGAGAGATTTAACTGCAGGGAGAAATCTATTTAGTTTAGAAGGCAGCTCATCTCTTATTTCGGCCTTTGCAGCCATTATTTATGAGTGAGAATGCTTGGTAACAGTTTAGAGTTTTCTGGGTAGTTAGGACGTTAGGCCTCCGAAAAGCATTGTCCGTAAATTTGTACATACTGTAGTGTAACTTGTATGATGTATGTTTATCTGCAATTTGCAATTGCAATCTGCAATTTCCCTCACGGGATCAATAAAGTATCTATCTATCTTGGTGTGTGTTGCAATTTTTTAATAAATATTTGTTCCTGAATAATGGCTCTATTTACCAAGTTTGTGCCACAGAACAAATAATTCACCTTACTTTAACTATACTAATCGCTCAAGTATATTCTTAGCAAAATCCTTACGAGTTGGGGTTATGTTTATTATTTGGGGTTTATTATGAGGTTTATTATTATGGAGGGATGTGAAATCCGGAGTCCTGGGCTTATAATAATCCTCATGTTTGAATTAGCTTCATCACTCTGTTCTCCTCTCCTCTGATAGCTGATGTGTGTTGAGCATACTGGCGCACTTTGGCTGCCGTCACATCATCCAGGCAGGTGCTACACCTGTAAGAAATTACTATTATTATATACAGGTAGTGGACAAAAAGGGTTAAATAAGGACCTCCACATAGGTGTGGTGCATGCTTTAATTAAGTGAATAATTTCCCTGCATATGTAGGATCATGCACAAAAAATGCTGGACACTGCCTATGATTATGACGAGCATAGGTGCCAGGAGACATCAGGGGTGATAGTTGAAGCACATCTGGCAGGAGCTTCAGTGACTGAGACAGCTCAGCTTGCTGATGTATCATGAGTAACAGTGATGTCAGCCTGGAAATCCTAAGACATCATCAGCAACGGGTGAGCAGAAGCACATACTCCAAGATTAACTGGAAGTGCTAGGTAAATCAGGCCAAAAACTGCAGATCGATCAACCAGTCAGTTTAACCTAAACTGGTCCACTGAGAACTCCGGGGATAAGGATACTATAGCAGGGTTGTAGTGGTCCAACTGCACGTTTATGACTCCAAGGGTACAATGAGCTCAGGTACAATATTAAACAGAGAAAAAGAAATATGAATTGATCAGATGAAGAATTCTTTATCATGTTCTCAAGAAAGAGACAAGTGCACTTGGCACAAACCTTAGGAATTGTACAAACATCAAGGCTTGATTCCAGCAATAAAGGGTTCTGATGGTTCTTATTTTTAAATGTAATAAAACATTGCATTCCTTAAACTGTGCTTAACACTGAGCATCAAAGCAGACTACTAAGTCTAATAGGTTTTAGATATAAAAAGTATCACTATATTTATGCATGCATGCTGTTAGAATAGTAGTATACTGTATATAAAATGCTACATATACTGTACCATTTAATATAAAGTATATGGATTATGGATATTGATCAGAATAATGCCCAAAACACATAACATTTAATTAGCTGATCCTGAATGGCTGTTACATAAGCACCAAATAACCTCATTAGCGAGTTGATTGGGCACAGATGATGGGGCTTGAATGTCAATCATGGTGAAAAGAAAAACACAGAAAAGAAACTATGTCCAAGTTAGCAAGAGAACAAAGCCTTTGTGCTACTGGTATGCTGGAGGCCTGACTGCTGGTAGAATGCCTGCAGTAGACCAACGTCCTCTTTCTAGATGGCAGCCTTACAGTGTATTACACTACAGTGATCAAGACCTTGAACTTGCTCCTTCCTCAACGCTGGCTCAGCAGGAGAAAGCCATCCCCATACTGCTCGTATAACAGTGGCTATTCTGTTAGATAAAAACGTGCTCAGTATGTCATGGACAACTTGAGTCTCACTGAACATTTGTGGGATGAACTGGGAAAACGTGTAGCATCTAGGGTACAGAGACCAGTGAACAGATGCATACTTGTCCAGGCACTATGACAGAAATAGGAACAAGACAGTATCTGTAACTTGATCCAAAGTGTGTCCTGCCGATATACTGTTTATATTCCATAAGCTGCCATACGCACTGCTAGCCTGTGAATTTCATAGTAGACACCCTGTTGTCGAGAAATGTTAATCAGCAAAACAAATTTATCTACAGTATGTCGCATCTGGTTCATGTTAGCAGACCTGCTAGAAATCAGTTTACAGATAATAACCTTGTGAATGTGTTAAAATCTTAACTGATGCATCATTTGATACCTGTAAACATTTTAAGCATATACTTTAAGCAACATCTACAGTACCTACACTCCCTGAAGTACACATTTCTCATTTTTGTTTCCACTGGTAGCACACTGCAGACAAATTACCCTGATCTTTCGTCAGCTATCTTTCATTTCTTTAAATTGTGATGATCCTTGGAATTTCTTTTTTTGGGAACAAAAACATGTATAAGAAACAACAATTCACACTTGAGAGTGAAACATTGCCATATTCATTATATTTTGGCTAACTTTCCAGTATGGTATATATTCTGTCATCTTACTGACAGATTCTGTCAGCTTACTGACAGAATGGACTCAGAAAGATTAATAACCTTGTGGGTGATGATTTCATCATCTTCATTTGAGAGTAAACAACTGGCAAAATTGGTCCTGATGTATATGTGTGCCCTATTATGGACTGGAATCCAATCCAGGGTGCATCCTGCCTTTCCAAGATGCTCCAACAGGCTTCTGGGAGGCTCTGGCTCCTCCGTGACCCTGAAGTGGATGAAGTGGTAAGAATATGGATGGATGGATAGACTAGCGAATGGATATGTCCACACTAATTCAAGCTTTATTGCACAACACATACCTGGAGAGAATAAATCTCAAAACTATATGTTTCACTAAAAAAATGTCCTTAAAAAGGTTTCAATGATTGCATGTTGACACTGTCTACAGTATTAACATTTACAGAAAAAAATAAAATACAAATCCCTAATAGCAAAAATCCCTATTAACAAAAAAAAAGTCTCATCGCTCTCCTAAAGAAGCACTTCTGTGACTTCTGTGAATATTCAGCAAAGGAATCGTAATCTCTTTTGGTTCTGAAACAGCCACAAATATGAATCCCAAATTCCCAGGCGGAATTTGTTATCCTTTGAAGTGCAGAAGGTTTAAAGGTAATGCATTCTGTTTTCTCATTGTTGGTTTTCATCCTAGTTTTGTGTCCACATTCCACATCTTAGATGACGGAAATGTTATTTACAGAATAGTCATTTTCATTCACAGTAATCATAGACTCTGGACAGATCGCTTGTCATTCCCTGTATAGTACACCAGTGGTTCCCAACCTATAGACCACAGACCCCTGACGGTCGTTTCAAAAAGTGAACTGTGATGTAAAAACATTTTTAAGGCTGACACGGTCATCACTCTTACCTAATATTTTATCTTTGGCCAGTGTTGTTTCACTGACTTCATCTCATAATTCATTATTCAACATGCATACGTGTATGTTCATGCACATGCTCTGCTACACTTCACAGACATTTTATTTTTAGAAAAATGTGACAATAAGGATGTCAGATTTGCACAATACTATTGATTATGGAGCAAAGATTATGTGATATTACATTGGATTTCCATATGTAATGCTGTGTAGAAACAACAACTAGTAGCATAAAGATGTTAGCAAAATATTGGGAAGGGGGAAAAGGGATCTGTACTTTTAAAAAGGTTGGGAAAGGTTGTTTATTGTACAGATCCTTAATTGGGGAAAACACTTTTCTGTTTTCATCTTCTGCAGCTCTCTGTACTACACATAAGTAGTCCTTTTACCAACCAGCCCCTCCCAAGATCAACTGGGTGCAAGTCATTTTAATTTGCTGATGCTAATGCAGAGTGAAACTGCCCAACCGTGTATCCGAGAGTGTGCAACTGAAAGCTTTTCTATCTAACACTTGCACTTAACTATGCCTTGTCCATTGCTTTTACGGATTCCTTTCTTCCTGTGCAGCAATGGTATTTTAGCCAAGAAATGAAAATTTCATCACTGGAAACGAAAATGTGCTTTGACTGACTTATCTGGTTAAATAAAGGATTATCATGGTGTAATTAGGCACAATTAATGTTTTGTCTTCGCTACGTTGTTTTAAGATAAGTTTTTGTTTTAAGATGCGTGTTGGTCCTGGTGCATCTGTATTCCTTCCATCCATTTTCTGAAACCGCTTTATCTTTATAGAGTTGCAGTAAGTGAAGCCTCAGCCTAAGCAGAAGTCACAGGCCAGACTACACCATGGATGGGATACCAGTCAATGCCAAGGCAGACACACACATTCACTGGAAGAAGTGAGAGGTGGCAAATAACCTGTACAGGATGTCTTCGGAAGAAAGACATCCTGTACTTGTGGAAGAAAGTCAGACTTCTACGATTTTCAGCTTTATGTGTGTTCAGACAGGAACAAATGTTGTTCATTTGATGGATTAGGCTGCACATGTATAATTTACCTTGAGCTTGTTCTAATCATGTGAATTCAAGTTTTGGTTTCTTCCAATCCAAAATAAGCTGTAACCGCTTGAACGTTCTAGCTCATACTTTCAAAACACTCTTTTGAAAAAAAAAAACTACTTCATTCCTTCTGGTTCATGAGGTGAGATCCCAAAATAGGACTGCTAATGTCATTTTGAAAAATGAAAGAAAACCTGTGAACCGTCTTTTGACTAGCTAGTGAAAGTGACATTTTTGAAAATCTTGAGGTCTTAGTTTGCTTTATTTTTACCGTACAAGTGAATGTAGCACAAATAAAGCTGCGCTAAAATGAGGTTCTGATTACGTTTTTGGCTGCACTTCCCAGTAGAAATCCACCCATTTCCAGATTGCTGCCACCCACCCAAATCACATTTCTTTTGCTGGCAGAATCATACCCTAAAATCACTAAGTAACAAAACCCAGGTGGTAGAAAACATGCTAAACCTGAAACGTCTCAGCTCAGTCCAAAAATCTAAGAAACCCTTTACATACTTATTTGGAATAAATAAAAGCAATCAATTAGTCTTACCTTTTTTTCTGCCTCTTTGTTTCTTTTCCCACTCTGCTGATCTCCAAACACTTTCTCGGGACCAAACAACTTTTTGGTCCATTCATCCTTCTGAGTTGCTAGTCGAGAAGGCTGCCCTATTTCCCCTGCTACCCTATATCTGTCAGCTGGGATTTTGCTCATTGGAGGAGGAAGAGTGCTGCAGTTAGCACTTGACCAGCCATCTGTGGATTCAGCATAGGACTCTTGGTCGCTGGTACTGCCATGTTGCCAGTCTCGCAAAACGTGAACAGGAAGCCAGCGCTGACTTCCGGCATGGGCAGCTGCTCCTGCGCCTGCTTTTTTGCCATGAGTGTAATGAGGCCTGGATGGCTGAACAGGGACTTCGATCCTTGCAGAAGGGCCTAAATGTCGCCCAGGAATTTGAGAAGATTCAGGATGGGAAAGCTCAACATGATACTTTCCATCCTGTTCGTAGCGATAGCCATTCCAACTTGACGCAGCCTGGTTTGAATTCCGGGTCGGAGGATTTTCCCACAGACCGTTGGGGATATGCCTACTTGGGTTGCTTCCCAAGTCAACTAAGAGAACCCTATTGCTTTTCTCTTCGGGAAGGAAATTTCCAATCCCACTGTCACTGTTGCTGCTGGTGCTGTTATTCTGCTGGGCATCAATATCTCCATCAAGAAAGGCTCGGGCCCGCATTCCTTCAATTGACTCCCCCATGTCACGGTAGAGAACAGAGACAAACTGCAAGAGAGGCTGTGATGTTGGGGGGAATTCCAAGCAGCCATTTATGTCAGGATCTGGAGTACATTCAAAGTTAAACCGTCTTGCAATGCCTTGATGAACCTTATGATGACAGAGCTCCGGGTCCACAATAAAGACATGACAGGAGGTCCTCAATCCACTCTCTTCCTCTTTAGTCAAGCTATGATCATCAGTAACTTGCATGGTGACCAATCCAAAGAACCTCCTGTCATCAGGACACACAGCACTGAAAGCTAATTTCTCAGCTGGGTATGTAGCAATTATGGAACCTTTGTCATTACAAAGCTGAATGCTGTCATGCATTATTTTCATCATTACCAGAGAGTGAATCTTCTGTTCAGCCCTGAGGCGTCTCATACATCCACGTATAGCCTGCAGACTGTCACTTTCAAGGTTTGCACTTGTGGAAGCCAGTTCAATAGAGCCTAGGTATCCAACAATCATTCCGACATTGAGAATGCTAGCATCTAACGCAAAATCATCTTGATTTTCAAATACATCTACAAATACTGTATCATCATTCAGTACTTTCGCCATTTCTTCTTCTGAAAGCAGGTCTGGGTTGCTTTTTGCACTGCCATGCCTGCTTCTGTAAGTGAAGTCCGGTTCAGACAATGGCCTTGGCTTCACTGCAGGCTTCTCAGAGCTGCTGGATGAATGGCTGGAATTCTCAAAAATCATGTTGAAAATCCCTCCAGACTGCATCTCTGCCACAACTCTCTCAGCTCTGTTGATGCCCAAGGTTTTAGAGTCAATCTTTGGCTTTATCCAGTTTTTGGTTTCATGGAAACCAAGCTCTTCATCACTTGAGCAGGAGTCCACATGGTTGTTACCTTCTGCTATTACCAAATGCAAAACTCCAGAACACCTTCCAATTAGTTTTACCACATCTTCATGTGATGCTTTAGACACGTTAATGTCATTGACACTCAGGATCTGATCTCCTGCTCTCAACCCAACATAGTCCGCTGGGCTTCCTTTCAGAATGCAGCTCAAAATACAAGGGGCTTGTCCAGACAGGGTGAATCCATACCCTGCTCTTCCTCTGGCTACTTCCACACTTCTGACCCGGCCCGACAAGTGCAAGTTCAGCCGACGTTTTGCACCTTCTCCCTGCTTAAACATTTTTCTTGCTACTAGGGACTTTAAACGTGTAGCTGGGGGTACTAAATGCAAAACTATGTTAACCGCTACAGAACTGTCACCTAAACATCTTTCTACCATTCATTCTGACTTTTCAGAAGACCTGAAAAACAAGAAAGAAAACAAGTTTTATGGCTACTTTTCTACTACAAAACATAGAACCATAAAAGAATTAACCAAAGGGAAAAAAGGTCAGATATTCTAAATACTATACTTAAAACATTTATTAGAAATATTTTTGTTATACAGTGTAGCTCTTCCCTTGACATATGCTCCTGTTAATAAAACAGGATGTACATTTGAACAGTAATCAAACACTGCCTAGCAAACTTATTGCATAATAACTAGTAATAATTATGCAATATTTAATAAGCAAGCTTATTACCCCAACAACCCTTTGGGTTGAACAAGTGCCTCCTGTTCTTGGATTTAAATGCATATGGTTTCCACATAATGAGTCCTCTGGTTTGCATTTCAACTTTGTCAGTGCCTTTGAGGAGTCTAAATACATGCATCAGGTCCCCTCTTAGTCTTCTATGTTCAGTACTAAAAAGGTTCAGTTCTTACAACCTGTTAAGTGTAGGATTTTCCTTTAAGTTCTGGAATGCATCTGGTCGCTCATCTCTGGACTGATTCCAGAGCAGCAGTATCTTCTGTATAAGGTTGTAACCAAAACTGTACACAATACACCAGTAATTTAGAATATTATATAACTAAATCATAGCACCATTCAATTAAAATTCTACACTTTTAACTATATATCCTAGCATTTTGTTTGCCATTATTACTTCCCCACTTTGTCTAGAAAATGTAAATGATGTGCTGACAGGAAAAAAAAAATTATGTAGTCTATTCCAGCTCAGCGTTTCATATTTTGTATTTATGTTATTGTTACCTTCATGAAAAACCCTGCACTTGATTACCGTAAACTGTCATCTCCCTGGGTTTTGTCCAGTCTTGAAATTTATCTAAAGTATTTTGTATTTCACCTGTTGCTTCTACATAGTTTCTAATCTTCCTATTTTGGGATAAGGAGCACACTTGACCAGTTTACCAAGTATAACAGAATCTAGATCACTGACTGTAATTATGAAGTTAAGTGGCCCCAGGACTGACCCCTGTGGTACTCCACTTATTTACTGCTTGTAATTCAAGAATTAATCCTTCATGGGTAAATGTATTAAAAACCTTCTGAAAATCTAAATATACTATAAGAATCCATTACTGGGGCTGCTTGTTCAAAGAATTATAACAAGTCAGTTAAGTGAGATATATATTGTCTACACCCATGCAGAATATGTCCTCGGATATTGTTTCAAAATAGGTGATCCTCTAATTTAGTTTTAGCAATTGTTTCCATTATCTTATATGTAACAGATATATGGTCTATGATAATGTGGTTCAATGTTGTGTCCCTTGTACTACATTACTGATTCTCCACACCATGGCTACTACTGTACATCAGTTGCTACATCTTTGAAGCAGTTTTATAATTCAATCATTTTATTGCTACAATACAGCACATTAATATAAGTTACCATCAGGTAAGTTAAATATTACAATTATTACAGCAAAGATAATCAAGGTAATTTCAACCCAGTATGTATTGTATTGAAATGCTCCGTGTTCTATAAGTTTACAGAAGTACTGTATTTTGATTTCACTGGATTGCAGACAACAAAAAGGTTTTAAGAAAAATTAACAATACCTGTGACTAAATATCAAATAATTCATATTACCACAGGTAACATTGTATTTTTTAAATCCATTAATAAACTAACCGATCAATATGCATTATTTAGTTGTTCCTTAGGTCTGTAAATGCATTACACTAAGTATAAGCGAAATAACAGATATTTTAACACCATCTTGTGTTTCGTTATCAGCAAATAAGGATCGAAGATTACAAGGGAGTTGGCGTACACCACGAAAATGTTACTCTCCAATGAGGAAGTGCTTTCATTTCATTTCAAATTTTAGCGCTAAAAATGACACCTTTACACAGGTAGCCTACAGTACAGGTGTGTGCATTTCAACACACAGCTCTCATTAAAACGCTCTTAGTTTTTATACTACATGTATAATTAAAACTAAAAACTACATAAAATAAACCACTGAAAACAGCCCAAGAAAATCGGTCATTAGCGATCAATACTCCATACGTTACTACAAAAACAAATCCTTGAATGCAAAAGAAGTGCATGAGAACTTTTAAAATATTTTTTTCACTGGCTAGATATTAAAAACGGGACTGCTTCATGACCGAGTCCTTTACTGTCCCGAGAATAACGAAGAAGATTCAAGCATGAGAAAATTCCTTTGTTGACCATTCCAAACAATCATTCAGGAACCAGGACAGTAAAACTTCTAGAATGCTGTTATTCTGCATGTTACAATACTGAAGCACCAACAATCTTACCTCATTATAATCACACACTCATCTAGATTCACTCATATAAAAGCATCTCGTATCTGAATTGCTTTTATAAACTTTGGAGAACTTTTTTTTTCCCTTTTCTGTTTCCCCGCAGCAACAATCCTTATCCCAGGAAAATTCACCCAACCCTGCTGAGCCACACTGACCCGCCCCAGCTATTCCATTGCACGAACACGGTAGCGAAACCCCCAGTTCCTATGACAACGCTGTTGTCCGCTTGCCTTCGGAGCCCTGCTACTCGCTGATGCGACTATCAATCATTCTGTACGCGTTCAAATTGTTGTTGCCGTCTTGTAGTAAAAGGGACTGAAAGTGCAACACGAACAATAACGGTGCAAGGTGTGCAAGAACGAAGGCTGGTTTAAAATACCAAGTTACTGTTTCACAAGATTCGGCATACGTTTTGCAAAATAGTTTTTTACATGTAGTCTTTTTCTCAAAATGTGAATGTCCTACCCAAGAAGGTATGACTAAATGAAATCAGAAATCATATTTATAAACTGCATTACTAAACGTACTCTACGTATGTGTAATCAAACCTGTCCCCCCTTATGCGAAACTTTTTGTCATAGAAAAACGATTATATGAGAACTAGTGTACCATTATATTGCACATGCATCACACGCTGAGCTGATTATAAATTCATTTATTACAAAGATGCAATGAACTCTGGTTATTCAATGCATTAATATCGTCCGCTGTACATATTATTGTTATATACACTTCGAAGACGGGTGTAACTCCCCGTAAGCGATAGTGAAATCATACTACAATGTCAGATTAAAAAGCAGTTCTGAATTATTTTACTTTTGCTGAGCTTCACCATGCTATAATACAAACACGTCTCACGAGTGCCGTCCCGGTCTCTCGCCCCAGCAGCCCTGGAGAGTCAACAAGCGGACACCTGGCAACCCCAGTCACGCGCCCCCGCGGTTCTCGGCGGCGTGTCATTCATGGACTCGCGAAACAATTGAATTATTGAAGCGAAGAGCTTCCAGAATAAGTGTTGACGGTATTGATGAACAATACGTAAACCATCGTACATTTCCTCCTTTCATCAGTTTGAAACTTGTTAATTTACACGTCGTGTCTGTCCAGCTGAAGAGACGCCTTCAGATCATTAGGTTCTAAGGCTTGAATTTCATAGCTAGAATATAAAAGAGAGTTTTAAATCAGAATATAAAATTACCTGGATTTATTACATTATTACCCTGAATGTGAGATCATAGATCATTGCCTTTTCATAGGCAGTAAGCTTTTTTCCAACACGTTAAAAGTCACAGTTACGTCTGGTCAGATTAAAATAATGGTACATTTGTATAATTCGGTAAGGCACTTCAGTGCAAAGTTGTCTTCTCAGAAACACAAAATGGTTAGAAAAGAGCAGTCTTCCAATGAAGAAGAAGAGGTTTGTAAGCTTGCAATAAACTGATTACCATACAGTATATAATGTTTTCATACATGCTTTCATACAACAACAAAATAGTGTTGGTGATTTAATTATTCATCAAAGACATTTAAAATGTTATTACTAATTGTGTAATTCATTATTATCATTACATTACTGTCCCTGTGTTAAAAAGCAGAACTCTGGCAAATGTTCCAAAACAGACTGTTGGCATTCAGGTACAAACTCATTTTGAAGAATAGATTAGAGAGTGCTTCTGGTATTACTGGAACTGCTTTGTTTCTCTTTAAATTTTAACTGACAGCAAACGGTTTGTTCAAATCAATCATTATTTCTTCTCAACAAATTTGGTTAAATGTTTGTCTGCTTTGTCACACTGCTTATAAAAGATGGACGCAACAAAACTTTTCAAATCTGAAGTCCGACAATAACCAACTGCAGATTGTCTCTTTTTATCAGCTCTGCTGATGTGTATTAGCTTGACTGTCGACGATCCTGGAATGTGTCCAACTTCTCATCTCATTGCTCATATCCATTCAGCATTTCCTGATGCAGAAAAATATAATGTATTCTGCTGTCTAGCATTGATTATGTTCTGATCTTGACTAAAACTACAAATGCATGTGTGTGTACATTATGGCCTGTTTTAACCTCCCTGCACTGGCTATCTGTGAACTTCTAAATACAATTCCAAATACTGCTCTTCAGCTTTGGTGGCTTGAATAGGTTCGCTTCTGTCTACATAAGTTAACTATTAACTCCCCTGTATGGCACATCTACTGTTTGTCTGTTTTGTGCCGTCTGGACTCTGGCTTTGGACACTGGAAGACATGGATTTCCATTCTGTTTCTCCAGGACTGTGAAATAATTTCTCAGTCCAATCCCAAATCAGATCTTGCATATTAGCATTTTCAAATCCTGCCTCAGAACGCACTTTTATATCCAAGCTTTCAATTCTGTTTAATTCACTGTTGTATTGTGTAAATGGATGGTAATGTTCCATTATAAAGCCCCTTTAAAGGCTTCAGCATGAAATACACTGCTTGTAATTATTATCATTGTCCTTTCTCATGTACAGTGCACGTATGTTTTACAAGTCACTGCTGCATCACTGCAGAGTAGAATACATAGAGACTGCAGGTTCTCCCCATGTTAACTTGGTTTATCGCCAGCAGCTGCAGTTTCCTACCACAGTCCAAAGACAAACTTGTAGGTTAATTGACTTTGAGGAAAATTGGCCCTGGTGTGAGTGTGTGTGTTTCTGTGTCTGTGCCTGGTGGCTGTATATCTACCCTGCGATGGACTGGCATCCCATCCAGTGTGTACCCCGCCTTGCACCCATTGCTTGATGGGATAAGCTCAAACCATACATTGGAGTAAGACGTTAGAAAATGGATGGATCTCCACTGTAATTGCCATAACACATGAAGGCAGCAAAATCTCCTTGGAACATTTCTCTGTGGGAAGAGCTGATAGCCAAATGCAAGAATTAAATAATGGGGGCATTTGGATGATACTCCTTTCAAACAAAGAAACTGCTGGGAAAGACCTAGCACTGGGTTGAGTCTTACTATCATTTGGGACACTGAGTACAGCCAGTTGCCTGCTAAAATGCCACACAAGGATGTTGTAATGGAGTTACAGACAGTGACACATTGATCTAACTGTGTAAACCATGATTGTTCCATTTCTGCTTTTCAGAATCTTGTTCTCTAGAAATATCAAGACCAGCACACTGCTGTAAGACATTACAGTATGTCCCTGTAACGATGGACAGGTCTGGACCCTATGCAGACGGTATAATCTGGAAGTAAGTGGAAAAATGACGACAGGGAGGAGACGAGGATCAGGAGGGGTTGACAGATAGGGGGGCGTGATGATGGTGAACTGGTGCTCGGGGCGAAGTCCAAAAGTCCAAACGGGGTGATCCAGCCGAGACAAACAAGATGAGGTTAAAAACCGGAACGGGATCCGGTACAGGGACGGGAAATAAAAACAGTGATGACGAGGCCAGGCACTCAGAGCCCCAGACTCAGCTGGGTCAGGATGGCGATAGGAGGCCTGTGTCCTCAAGCTGTGGTAGGTGGGCCTCTGGGCGTCCATCTTCCAATGCAGAGCCCAAAGTAGCGTGAGTAGCGGCTTAAATAAGGAGGGGCAGGATTGGAGGGAGGTGCATGAAATCAGAAATGTGAAAGAGCCGGAGCGCCCTTAAGAGGAGGGAATACAGTTGTGACAATCCCTATGCCTAGTTCAGATCTTGATCAACGTTAGAGTTGGTTCTAAGTAGACAAGGCTCCAGAGTGGCCAATAAGTAGGGACTAGGTATGTCAAGCAGTGCCAAACTGCATCAACAACATATAGTACATGGTATAATACATGCCTTTATTGGAAATCCGTCTCTCCATGGGTTAATTGGCATTAAAATTAAAATTGCATAGTTGTTCAAATAAGTATTGTGTTTCTTCTAGAAGTGAATGTATCTATATGCGGATATAATTATATATGTCAACTCCACTTTTTACTTAAATATCTATTGAGACTGGAAGAACTCCAATAACTATGTTTTTTAACATCGAAAGGAAAATGCAACAAACGATGTGTTAATTCTTTTTAAAATTCTTTCCTAAAAACTCCCTCCCTCTTGTTGCCTATCATGTTTCTACATATTGTCACACATCTCTAGTTCTGTTGTCAGCAGTTGGGGCCTAATCATCCTTCCATCCATTTTCTGACTGATTCTGACTGCTGGGTCAACAGGGAGCCAGAGGCAGGGTACACCCTGGATGGGACACCAGTTAATCGCAGGGCAGACAAACAAGCACAGATACACACCAGGATCAATTAACCTACCAGTATGTCTTTACATATGCAGGTAAAAAACCGGATTACCTGGAGGAAACTGACATAAACATGAGGAGAACATACAAATGCTACCCAGAAAGCACCCCAGGTCCCGAATTGAACCCAGGGCACCAGCACTGCAACTCAGCAGCTCTAACCACTGTACAAACGTGACTGATAGTATTTAGGATATATATGCTGCTGGAGATTGTTACTACTCACATAACAACAATAAAAAGTGATACGGTGTCAAACTTGGTGGCAGAGTTTCTACAGCATGCGCAACTCTACCTGTTGAGAAAGGAAAGCTTACGGGAAAACACATAAAAACACACCTGGATTGCATTTTTGTGGGGCAGACCAATAAAACCTTGTATAAACAATGATTTCTACTAATTGTTTCCTTAACTTTCCTTATTAGTGCATAAAGAGTAAATAATGAATGTATAAATATAAAGAACATAGCTGCACTACAAAGGCTTTTAAAAGAGTGGAGTGACACCTGAAGAATATGTACAGTACTATAGATGGTAACAAACTGACAAACAAGATCTGAACATTTTTGAAAATTATGTTTGAAGAGAAACAGTAAAAAAGTCTTGGAGCTGGTACAGATGTACATATACAGTACTATAGTTGAGACAACCAGTGACATTGTCAGACATTGTTGTGAAATGTTAACAAGGTTTCTTGCAGTGCTTGAGACAAGAGTTGAAATACCAACCTGAATTCATGTCTGTGCTCTGCAAAAAAATACAGAAGTCAACCAGAATTTGTAACTCTAAGTTTCTAAAATCAAACAACACTGTCCTATTAATTCTTTTATGGTCTTAAAGATATGCTGTGAGGAATGATGCTGCAATTTCATTAAATGTTGTTTCCAGAAAGTGGTATTTTTCTATACAGTAGAACCATCTTAGATAGTGGTATAAAATAAAACAGAATAGGAGGCAGTACTTTACCCAAAGTGTTATGGGAGTATGGAACAAGCTAGCCGGCCATGTGGCTGAAGCAGCTACCTTGGTTTCCTTCAAGAAACAGCTACATAAGATCCTGGGATCAATAAACTACTAATGGGTCAGAAGGGCATCTCTCATTTTTTACTATTTAGTATTCTTAAAAATGTCTTTTTCTCCTGTTGCCTTTGTTTCCCACAATTTATTTAATTTGCTATATATTTAAAACACGTAGAAACACCTCAATCATTTCTAAAAAAAAAATTGTTTTTTTTTTTATTGAGATAGTCAGTTAGGTCTCACATCACAAGTGAATTACTAGTATACCAGAACTGTGGGTTCTTTCACCAGTCATAAGCTTGCTGTTGTGCCAAATCCGGCAGCTAGGTGGGATGACTCCTAGCAGTTAAGAAAGCTTCACAGGGATTAACAGACAGTCTCTGTGCTGTGTGTTTTTCCAGCGTTAGTCTTTCACCCCAGCGTGGGGCCAGTTCTGTGTTGCCGCAGGGGAGATCATCTTCTCCAGCAGGTTCATCATTCGCTCCTGGAGCTGCAGGCTCTGCACCTGGAGGAAGTTCTGCTGGTGCATGACTCTGCGCACCTCCCTGCACGTCTCCTCCACCGCACGACTCATCTTCCTCTGCTCCCCCAGCATGGCTTCCATCAGCTTCAGCTTCTTCTTCTTCAGCGTGGACCTCAGCACTTTCTTTTTCTTCAGCGGTACTGGTTCAGATCTGAAAGGAAGGATTTGTTTTTTTTTTACTTGAAACATTTTAACTGGTGTCCCGAAATCGTCCCCGTGTGCTGATGTGTGGGAACTGGCAGCTCTTCAAGGATGCTTCTAGAACATGCTCCATGATTCCAGGATGCTGCAACACTTACCACCAATAAAGAGCTTCCTAATAGTGGATTGATGGCGTTGTACTAAAACAATAATTAAAATGATTCTCTGTCATGGAACTGAACTTTCTTCATGGAGTGTATGTCAGGAAAAAAATGAAACATTCATAGACATTTTTGTTTATGGCCACTTAAAATATTTTTTTTTCAAAGTAATGTATAGATAACTATTTTTTGCTGGTACAAGGCTACTGAGTGGGCACCATTGGCCTTTTTTTAAGAGAGGACTGTTTTATTTTATTTTTTGTCTCAAAATGTTGACACTGGACCACTTTCTTGCCCTTTTTGTATACTTTGCACTTTATTTTTGTACCAAAGGTAATACCCATTTTCAACTTAGTCGAACAGGAATGTCTCTTTTTTTATGAGAGGGGAGATAATAAATGTAGCTTAGGCAGAAAAAAATAATTATAACTCAAACAAAACAAAACTACACTTTGAACTGAATATCTAGGCATGCTGCCACAATGTCAACACCTAAAAATGTGTAGTCAAAATAATAGGTAAAATACAGTAAATATTTGTGTCTTCTGGATAGGTTATTTTCTACAGGAATCTGTTCAAATATGTGGTTAAAGAAATCAAAATAGAATAAAGGAGTATCTGCTATAATTGTTGATAATAAAAGAGTAAAAGTCAATCTTGTGTTTTAATAGCTACTGACGGGTTTGACAATTTTTGTAAGTGTAAAGGGTCAAGATATATTCTTGACCTTGAAGGTTAAATACAGCACATCCATTCATCAATATTCTAAACACTTCATCCGATTTATGGTCATGGGGGAGCCGGAGCCTGTCCCAGCAAGTAAAGGGCACAAGCCAGGAAACACCCTGGACAGGACACTATTGTCATTGTCAGTCACACAGACACAAGCACAAACACACACAAGAGCCAGTTAAACTATCAGTATATCTTTGGACATAGGGAGGAAACCAAAACACCTAGAAAAAACCCACAGAAAATAGGTATATAACTTACAAACTCCACACAGAGAGCACCCAAGGTCTGGAATTGAACCCAGGGCCCCAGGACTGCAAAGCAGCTCTGCGCTCTAGTAACTATTAACTAGTAACTACTGTAGTAACTACTAACCACTAACCACCATGCTTCCTTGCTTAATTACACTTAATTCCAATTGGATTTAAGCTTTACAAACTGAAAAATACATCCTGAAAAATCATTCTTATAAAGGTTGACGCGTCAAATTAAATAACCTGCGGCCTTAAGCAAAAAAGAACGTTGACAAAGATATTGAAATTGCACACAGAATTGTTTTTTTTCCCTGAAATATGACCTCCTTACCTGGACTCTAGAGACTTAAAACTGATGGAACTGTCCGAGGCCTCTGCTTCTTCATTCCTCTCTCTTTCCTCGGAAGAGCCGTTGTATTCCGGCAGGAAAGCCGAAGGAGAGTGTGTGGGGAGGGAGGGGGAGGCCTCAGTTTGAGAAGTCGAAGGCCCTGACTGCAAAACATCGTATTTGTGCAAGCCGCTGGATTCTGGTGCTTTTGAAAGTATTTTGTCAATGGACTTGTAGTAGGGCCATTCAGGTGCTGTTGTGTTTCCATTGCTTGTGCATTTTAGCTTCCTGGCAAAGAGCAGGGTATTATATTTAATATGCTGTACAACACTCACATTCAATGGAGACAGAAAGCATATATTGCACATAGACTATTAGATAATGCAAGTACACAGATCTTACTGAGGCACATCTATTCTATAATGAAGAACTTTGAAATCCTAAGCATTCTGGACAAAAAATCTTCTCAGCCACTAATAACACACATGTATTTGTTTAAAAAAAAACAACAGGTCTGATTTTTTAAAGACATTTTACTTCAGGTACTTTGTGAAGCTCTACTAGAGTATAAAGTTGCTCACAGTCGGAAAGCTCTGTACAAGCTTGGGAATTGGAGCATACTGACCCCATGGACCCATATTAATATATACTGTATACTGTACAGTAGGACACAGGAGGTGACAAATGTAAGGACTTCTGTAAGCACAATTCCAATAGAATAAAATGCAAAACTTGACAAGTGAGATGGCTGTTTGCCCCTTGGGATGGGAACACTAAACATACAGTCAGATTGACTAAATTACACTACAACCAGTGAGCTGCATAGACATGCTGTGTGTGAGAAATATGCCTCCATGAGAAGAAACAGACGGTAATATACTACTGAATGCCCAGAGTATGTACAGCTGTGCCTGAAAAGAAGGAAAGTTATTTTGGACACAATGGCTTACAGCAACAATCCATAGGATGATATGCTCTATGGACCTTTTTTTCCAAAGAAGGCAAATTCCTTTTTAATACATAACATTTATTCCTATTCTTCCTCAGATACAAGATATAAATACAGTATAGCATTTCTAAGCATCCAAATAATTTCAAAGACCAGCATATAGAGATGCATACATTGGCACACACAAATATCTTAAGTATAGCAGTGTTCTCAATACAGGACTTGTCATTTCCCTCTCTTTATTGTGTAAGAAAACTTGTTAAAGTGACTGACAGGCTAAAATGCAGAGACAATTTATTTTTTAATTCAGTTGGGAATTCAAGGCTTCATATACTACTTATATATTTCATCTATATATTTCTGAGGCTTTAGGCCCCAATTGATTGATTTTTGCAAACTGTTGTAAGATTGCCCAGATGAATAAAAAGCTAACAAAGCAGTATTGCTAACGGTTGAACAAATCACTCAGGAAAAATATAAGGGAAAAGAAAGACATTTCTGACATGATTGAAAAGAAACAGGATCCAGTTAAAGAAAATGAGTATGACTAATATCAAGCACAGGTAAAAAAAAGAAATGAGAAAGATCAAGAGAGAATTTGAAAGGAATATTGCTATGGAGCCTAAAATAAATTATAAGACGTTCATTCAGTACCACAATTGGAAAAGAACAGCTAAGGGTGAAGTAAAATACATTTAGGACAATAATGGGAAATGTCAAAACAATGAAAGGAAATTGACTGATACACTAGTTTTTTTTCTAAATGTTTTTCACTAAGGAAGAACTCAACACCATGCTTCAGGAAGCAGAAGGTCAATGTTCTGTATTAAATAGAATTCACACAGAAGTAGCAGAAATACTGCATTTCAAGAACGAGAGGCACTAAAGATTAATAAACCCCTAGGGCCTGATGGCATCTAACCAATTGTACTCAAGGAAACAAGAGGTGTTATTCTTAAACACTGATACAACTCTTACAGCAATCGTTGTAAAGGGGTGGAAGGGAATGGAGATTGCCAGTGTGGTGCCAATCCATAAGAATTGTGATGACAAAATTGGCCCAAGTAATTACAGACCAATATGTCTGACATCTGTTACATGTACTGTAAGTCTATGGAAACAATTATGGGAACTAAATGATATGGAAATCTGATTTCCAGAGCAGATTTTGCCTAACCGACCAGTTAGAGTGCTTTGAACAAGCAACAATAGTAAGGGTTACACAACATATCATACATTCTCTGTATTTAGATTTTCAGAAGCCTTTTAATAAAATTCCTTTTTTGAAGATCAATTCTCAAATTGCAAATTCAAATTCAATTAAATTTCAAGACTGGGCACCAGACATCCACACCAGACAAGTGCAGGGTTTATGTGCAGGTATCAAAAACATAAAATTAAATAAAGAATGAAAAATAGAGAGATAAAGAAATGTACTTCTGAAAAATGCTATTTTAGGATATAGACTGTATATATAGTCAAAATCACCAAATTGAAATCACGGAATATTATATTGAAATTGTATAATGCACAAGTACAGTAAGACCTCATTTAGAATACTGAGTCACCACTTCATAGAAGACATATTATTGCTCTAGAATCAGACCAAAGAAGAGCAGCTCCATACATTCCAGGGCTTAAGGATCCTACACTGCCAGAAACTGAACCTTTTAAATCTTGAAGGAGAGAATATTGTTTGAGTACTCGATACAAGTGTTCGAAGTCCTCAAGGGCATTGACAGTCAACCCAGTGGAATTTTTCAGATTGAACAGCAAAATACGAGAGGACCCGTGTAAGCGCACTTAAAACTGAAAAAGAATGTTTCTAAGGCCATGTTCAATCACATGAGTGTTCAAAAGGCTTATGTTCACTGAACATACAGCAACTTTATTTAAATGATTTATAGGCGACTAAGTAATTAAAATGGCGTTAGGACTGAGGTTCCGCAAGGACTTGGACTAGATAAGCTGAGGATGTCTGTCTCCAGGTAAGATTGTCATGCCTGTTGAAACTAAGAAGTCAGTGAGAGAATTCAGAGGCGGCCATCTGACCTTGCCCAGTGGTTGCAGATGCTGAGCAGTTAGGAAAATGAACCACAGACATAGTATGTTTGCTAACCTGTGCTAGATTTCCTCTTAGTGTTGTGTAGCAGTGAACTGTGGATATACAGCATCTTGTGAATGAACTGAAGCTTTTCTTTAACAATTTAAGAATAATTTGATAACTTTTCCAGGTTAGACCTGCAGTTTAGAGAATTGTATGTTTGGTACTCCCAGACAAGAGTACCATAGAGGAGAAACATGTTTATAACTGAACATTAACAAAGATTACAAATGAGAGGAAACTATCTGGACCATCCAGCTTGTTTGCAAGTCAGTTGTTCATTTATCTTTTCTGAAAAGACGTCAGGGATTCAGCATTGATAGAATGGCTAGGTGGCTTGTTCCAGACACCCACAACACTTTGTGTAAAAAAGCGCCTCCCGTTTTCAGTTTGAACACACTTCCCTGACTTTTCCACTTGTGCACTCTGGTTCTCTTCTCACTCTCTGTTCCTTTAGGTTTCTCTAAGGTCACTTTGACTGAGAAGGCAGGTTTGGGCATGAGTCGTGTCACCCATGTCAGCCAAAGGGGACTGGTTTTCCACAGTCAAAACTGACAGAGGGCCAAGAACGTGGGGTGGGCACTAGATGTCCACGGTCTTCTTGGGTTTCAGAAATACAGTGACTCCTTGACCTGTTTAACACCTGTAGTATGGCAGAGTTTGCAGTGTGATATGAACAGAAGGGCATATTAAAGACGGCAAGACCCCATTCTCCCAGAGAAGACTTCATTAAAGTCTGTTAAGTCAGCTAAGACTTGATTGACTGCTACAATGTCCACTTTAAATTGCGCAGGTATATAATTACATAGTTTGTGATTGTGATGTAAAAAAAATGGCATAATCTTGAGAAAAGATTTCATTAAGTTCCCCTTCCAGGACAATATATGCATATTCATAATGACATTTTATTTATCTAGGAGGTGCAGATTCATATATTAAAAGAAGTATCTTGTCAAAACTCCCAGGTTGTAAAAATCTTTTAAGCTTAAAAGATCACCTTAATATTTCAGACAATATTAAGCATACAATGAGTTAACTAAACTTTTTGTGATAACATCCAAGTCTTGCATGTATATTCACTTATCCTCCTACAGAATATGAAGCATAGTCATAACAGCATCTTCACATACTAAGCATCTTTGTATACTAAGCACTTCACAACATGCGAGAGATATAAATGTTTATACTTGCCTGTACTGAAATGTCATGTTTGTAATTTTCATCTTAATTTCTTCTCTGTGACGATGTTCACCAGTGAGTTCAAAAAATCTTTTAGCCATCTTTTCATATATTTTAGCATTCCTTTTAGCTTTTTTCAGTTCTGTGACATATTCTTCCCACACATACACCAAACCCTTCATTTCAGCTTCTGTCCAGTTTCTGGCCCTTCTGTGTTTTTCATTTTGAGGTGAAGCTATGTAATTATAGTTCTCCTCTGCAGCCATTTTAAAAGAAAACAAAATCTTTTATGTAGGTTTGGTGAACAAAAAAAGAAAGAAAATAAATCCTTTCTGTTCAAAGACCTGCACACACTATAAGCTTGTTGGCCTTTCAGTTAAGAGGGGCTGTATGACAACAGCAGCTCAGCCTTTCCCAGAGATTACAGTTAAGAGGCCTGGAAATGGGGCCTAGGTCTGTGAATCAGGGATCCGGTTAAAAGCTTTTAAGTGGGGAAGTTCGTCACTGTGATGTCAAGTTGCCTTGGTAACTGTCTACCAGCTCCCTTCAGCACTGTAACAAAAAGCTTTTAGCTGAAAGCCAATAAAGTAGGCCAGAGTTGACAGGAAATCAAGATTAAAGCTATTAACTGGAGAACAGAGAGCTGTGTATGTTGTTCCCTTGGCAACATGCATTTATCCAGGGAATTCATCCAACACCTAATGACATTTAAAAGCTTTTAAGTAAGGTAGTGGGGGGGGTAGGGGATTCAAAAGAAATCAGGGTAATTACATACTGAGAAATGTGAATTATTTCTCTGTACATGAAGCTACAGTAGTTTTAAAAGGTTAAAAATGTACACTATGCATGGCACTGTATTAAATTAAAGACAGATTTTAACAGAAACAAAAAAGCAGCATTAAAAGGCAAAAACTGCCAAAATACAAGAGCTGTGAGAAGCGCTCAAGGTTAGGAGAGGATTCGACAACTGGGTATAATCGACAGATGGAGTGTGCAGAAGGATAAGTAAAAGGGATTTAAAAACACTTGAAAAACCCGGCACAATTACACCCAAATTAGAAACAGTCCGATTTTTTATTTATACTTCACCTTTCATTATTGTGTTCTAATACAATCTTAAGAAACCGCAGTATATTTTGCTAGTGATATATTGGGCTAGTGATAACGAGCAATCCTGTAAGCATCAAAAGATGAAGAAAGACGACTCAAACTATGAGGAAGTTCATACAGCTTAAACTAGTGTCTCACAATCCTAAAAATGCTAGTAGTTGTATTAAAAGTTTTAAGAAGATATTGCTGTGTATACAATCTTAATCCCAGTCTGACAAAATAAAAAAAGATCTGATCTTACACACGTTATAAGGCAACCCTTAACACCCACCACTCGATACTGATACTTTTCAGTTTAAATTTAATAAATAGGTTCTGCCTAATCTGATTTTCAGAGCTGACAGCTGCTGTCTATAGAACCCAGGAGAGCTAACTTGGCAGTGACTAAGCCCAGGAGTCTGCAGAGAAGGTGGTCCTTACAGATCCAATGTACAAATATTCATTTTACAATTTGATTTTTATCTTCCCCCGAGAGATAATTTTATACTCTTTTTCAGTGATGGTATTTTTGTTTGATTCCAAACTTCAGATAAAGTGGTTCTGGAATGTCATTTACTGTACAAATTGCATGAGAATCATCACACTCTCAGGGACATCGCATTCTCTTACTTTCACATCCCCAGTTATTTCCAAATACTCATCCACAGTGGTGGTATTTTCACATTGATATCTTGTTACGCTGAGATCTTGCAACACTGCATGGTCCCTCTTTGTGAAGTGACATTCCACAGGGCCAACACTTTGACTAAGTTTGGGCTCTCCACCAGCACTCACAATGCATGAGTGAATGAATCACTATAATGCCATGTACTGTATCCACTACACTGCACACATTTCAAAAGCATGATTTATACCTGCAACGCCTGGTAAACAAAAAGACCTCCTGCGCGGTCTTCATCACAGAACCCACTTGATTCTGTTTTAGACACTTGTGGCAGAGGTATGGAAGAGCTTGAAGTCTTTTGCTAAAGGGACAATACAAGCTCCAACAACCTCGACTGCTCGACTGAAGGAACTGTGAAAGCCCACTTGGTATTTAGCGATTTGAAATCCACACAGCAAAGACAGTCCAAAGATTGTCTTCAACGAAACATGCAGCGGCAGACGGAACTAATGAGATGATTAAGCCAGCACTGTGTAGTCATTACTTACCATAATCTCATCAGTTAAGGACATTTGTTTCAGCTGTTGTAGTTTTTTGGCAGAGCGATTTCACCCAGTTGTGCAAACTCAATGTCCACAGCCAAGAAGCATCATTGCAGGAGAGGAAGAACAGCCTGGAGTTTTCCTCAGGAACACAGCGTAAACAGACACTGTGACAGACCATCTCTTGTCATAGGAGATTTTTAATACATCTGAAGTCGCAATCATTTAACGTAACTTTTTTACAAGGCGTCCTCCAAAAGCAGCACACACACACGAGTCACACGCGTTTGACTAATTCTTCTTGGGTCCATGAACGTCCATTACCAAAAACACAGTTTTTTAGCCTATGAATCAACTCATGACTCTTGCAATAAATTCAGCAATGTTTTCCAAGTAGCTTTACAGTAAATATCTATTTTTTTAAATTAAGAACCATTAACAAACTACCATTGCCTTGGTGTGAAATTATGAAAAGAAGCGTTTGTTCAAGGTAGCTCATGTTATACTAATACAACGTATTTCCATATTGTAGATGTAGAAATGTCTCGATATAACAGACTGATAGAACAAAGTAGCTATATATTACCAAGAAGTGAATGTAAACTTTTATTACATTCTCTTAAGATGTGATCAATGATTTAATCTTCAAATAGCTGGAGGTTACCTCAAACTTTCACAGTGAAAAGACAGACTCAAGGAATGCAATGGTAACAGATACAGTATCTTAGATAATACCTTAATAATTCATATAAGGGGGATGTGAAATTCTTGCAGGAGTATAGATCTGAAACTTCCAATAGACTATAGGATTTACCCCCTCATACTGCTATCCCATGGGATTCTTGGCTTTTTGTGGCTGGGGAGGGAAGGAGTTATCACTCTGGAGAGATTTACAGGTTTGGGAGCAGGGAATGGAAAAAATGGAATTGCCTTGCTATTCTATTACCCCTCAACTAGCATAAAATTAAAAAAAAAACAGATTCCACAAGGTCGTCTGTAGACCAATTGTTTAGAAAATGAGCTGTTCCGGTTCAATTAAAAAACATAGAAGGACTAAACGTGAATTAATTCTGACATTTTAATAATTCAAGAACTGTTAGTACATTTTATAGTGTCGTGCAACTGAGAATTCTCAGTGAAAATGCCCCAAATTTACAATTGTCGAAAAAAGGAGACGTTTTAAAACTATTTTAAGTCCAGCAACTTAATCTTTATAAACACAACACAACCAAATTATACATTTACTGCAGTGTGAATCCTAACACATTCCAGTACAGGCTCCAGACTTTTCTCATGACAGCTTTATACAGAAAAAAAAACAGTCTGGAATGATGGGGCAGCCAGCTGTGTGATGTGGGAAAACTCCAGAGCAACTGTTCTGACACAGATGAGTAACATCTTCATGTGGGACTTTGTTTTGCTGTTTGATAATTAAAGAGAAGATATCAGCACACACACAAACTACAACCCAATCTTGCCAAATCCCAGAAACTTACCAGAAACTCCCAGAAAGAGTGCATAGTGGAAACGCATCTTTCCCACATACAAAGTTTGATTGAAGACGCTTCGTTTTACGTGAAACCTATTTGCATAACTATGAAACGACTGAAAAAACAAAACTACGGCACTAGATAGGGAGTCAGGAATTCCGAAGTTGTTTATTTACAGTTCAGAACAGGGAAATGTTCTTTGTTAAAACAAGCAAATGTTGAAGTGAAGAACTTGAATGAATCCCCTACTGTTGGGCATCTAAAAGCAAAAAAACAGGGCATGTACACGGGCATGTACTGGTAAAGAGATGATAAAGATGATGAAAATAAAATTATGATGTTATGTGGTACAATCCATCATTAAACTGCAATTACCCTCCAGACCAGCCATGTCTTTCCTTTCAACCACAGCAATCCGAAGGTCATTTTTATATTTGGCTTCTTGTTTGAATCCATGGTATCAAGGACTAAACCCTCTTCCCCTCAACGAGATCAATGTTATTTTTTCGTTCAACAAAATATTTCACTTCAGCAAAAATGGCGTTTTCATACTTCGGTCATGAGTGAGATTTGTAGAGAATGCTTCCTGATCTGCGTGTACAATGTAGTTGTTCAAAAGCCAAGCCAGTTTACTGTGCAAATACAGCATATTACTACAAACAAAATTTTACTGGAGTGACCTATGTTATTGAATATTTTTCACTTATTTTTATGTTTGTTTATAATTTTGCTTATGCTTTTGTCTAATTTGACCCATTTGCCTTTGTTGTAATTTCAATAAATATAGACATAATGCAATATTGATAAAGCTACTGCTATGTTTGAACATTACAATGCAGTTATTTTTAAGTAAAAAAATTGGATTTAAAGCTTTTAAACACTGGTATGAAGATTTTGTAAAGAATGAAGCTGAACGTATTAAAAGGAAATACTGTTGTGAGCATACCATGGATTACGTACCAACTACGATTTGTCAAAGCTTTTTATACAGTAAATAAGAAGTTCCCTTTGGATAGCGTTTCTCCTCAATAATGTCCTCTTCAGTAGTAAATCTCTCTTACAAAGCCTTTCCTACATATAAAATTAGTGTTTTACAGTAATTCAAAAGCGGGCTCAATATTATATAGCATGCTTCTTCTTCTAATAGGTATCCTATATATATATTCTTTAACTATTATACCTATTTACATTAAAGTAAACCATTCTCCAATTAAAACTAGCCTTTCACCAAATTAGGACTGAACATAAAGACTTGTGTTCTTTCAATATAAGGCAAGCTACACTGTTTTAGTACCTAAATACAGCAGAACTCTGATCAGCATATGAAAATATTAGTATAATCAATGTCCTTTGAAAACACAATGTCTATGCATATATAATGATAAAATGATACTGGAACATATTTTGGTAAACAGTACAATAATAACAACAGGCACAGTTTGTGACAAAGTGGTCAGATCTTTGTTAAAACAAATGTTTACATGTTCACAGACCAAGAGAAGTAATCATGTTCCAGTTTTGGGATTTTCTCCATTTTCCTGATCATTAGATTCTAATGATCAGATGCTCAGATCATCTCTTTCATGTTTCACCTGCTTTAAGTGATGTCACTGCAGGTATAGTGAAACTGGGTGTGGATGAAGACCAGCCCTAGAAAGGTTAAACAGGTGAGTCTGTGGCATAATTGTGTCACGGTGTATCACTGTGAGCAGTCATGACAAGAAGATACGGGGCTTGTCTTCAGCACAAAGTGCATTAAATGACTGCCACAGAGAAAGAAAAGACACGCATGAGCTCATGCTTGATCGAGTTCTCCTATACCCAGTTAGTCCGGAAGAACGCTGCACGTAAAAAGAAAACAAAACACACAACACACACATATCACTGACTCCTTTCATTCATCGTGTGCAAACAGAAAGATGGAAAGACATTCAAAAACAGTGGCCTGAAGTGGTTTTGTGTCAAATCGTTTTCTGAAACACAGATCCATGCACCACAGGTTTTACAATTGTACAGACTTTACATGATATAGAAATGTTTTCATTAAAAGACACTTCCAGTTGGTATTATCACATCTTACATCCTGAGAATAAAAAAAGAAAAAAAATACGCCATCGAAAGTGTTTAATCCCCCCCCTGACACAGACACTATATACTGTACACCACGTTGCTGCAAGGTGGGAAGGAGATTATTACAACATGCTAAAATTGGGTTGATTACCTTCTTTTCAGCATTTACCTGCTTTACAATCTCACCCTCTTCTATAACAAAAGCAGTGTTCTATGGCTATGTATATACAGTATGACTTTGAAAGGAACATTAATCCCCACTCTTGTATTTTTCTCCATTTTGAAGGCGAGATATATTAAAAACAACAAATCTATGGCGATAACTAAGCAGGTTTCTAATCTTTCTCAGTAGGGAACCTTGACATTAAACAATCTGGTTTATGCTCTGTACCAAATCACACCCCAAAAATAGAAGTACTGCATTTTTTTTTTAAAGTACTGTATATGACGTTTTTTGTTTTTGCCCTACAAGGCCTTCAAAGAGATTATTCGGATTTTATTTTTTCAATCATTGAAGTGCGGGAAGAACTCTTAGACACAGAATAGTACTCGGTCTGTTTTCCAAGCACAGAATGGCTTGGGAGCTGGAAGTACAAGGAGAACCATACTGTACATGACCAGTGCCAGATTTCTGAACTTCTAACAGGCAATCCTTTCTGGAGATGAGGCTGGTGGTAGTGGGGTTTTGACAGGGCTATTCAGCCAGGGACTTCCAAGTCTTATCTTACAAGAAAGGCTCAGGGATTCCCTTTCTCTGGGCCAGGAGTGAGCTCTGTGCTCAGAAGGGGGTGACCTGGTGGACATTCTGTAGACAGGTGAGCAGTCGGTGATAGGGGCTGCCCGGGCAGGCCACAATCTCGAAGACAGACTGGAAAGCCCGCCGGTCCAGCTCCTCATCAATCTGGTGCCTGTAGAAGTCCATGGCCACTAGGCAGAACAGGTTGACATCCACAAGCTCCGACTTCCCCATTCTGCTGATTATGTGAGGAAGGCTAAGACACGTGGATTAAGGAAAGGGCGTGACGAAGATGAAGAAGTTAAAACGAAAGCCATAATCTACCCGTTTAAGCAACAAAATGCACAAGGAGTGTGTTAGATCCATTCTGTAGCCAGGAATTAGGAAGCAAAACCATGATAATAATAAAAAAATAAAATCCAAACATCATCATAATAATATCCTTACACTTATATAGCACTTTTCTGGACACTCCACTCTGAAGCACTTTAGAGGGACTCCCTTCCACCACCAATGTGCAGCCCAACCTGGGTGATGCAACAGCAGCCAAAGGGTGCCAGACCTCAGCTACACTTCAGTTATCAGTGGGGAGGAGAGCAGAGTGATGAAACCAATTAATAGATGGGGATTATTAGAAGGCCATGATGGGTATAGGCCAATGGGAAATTTGGCCAGGACACTGGGGTTAATACCCTTACTGTTTTCAAGAAACACACTCAGGGGCTCTGTTCTACATCTCATCTGAAGAATGGCGTCTTTTTTACAGTATAGTGTCCCCGTCACTATACTGGGGCTTTAGGACCCTCACAGACCACAGAGTGGTCTCTAACACCTCTTTAGCAGCAACCTTAGTTTTTTCTTAGGAGGTCTCCCATCAAGGTACTGACCACACCTGGGACACACCTGCTGAGCTTCAGTGGGTTGTCAGTTGTGCGTTGTAGGGTGTTATAGCTGTTAGCTATATAGTAAATATACATCTACATGGTGGAGTAGATGCATGTTTGATGTATATTTTATGGTGGTAGAGGGGATCCCCATTACCTGTAAAGTGCTTTGAGTGGAGTGTCCAGAAAAGTGCTACATTAGTGTCAGCAATTATTATATATTATTATTATTATTATTATTATTATTATTATTATTATTATTATTATTATATTGTGACGTCCACACGAACATTCAATTGGATATGTCTGAATATTCTATTAAAATATTTAAATATTTTTTGCCAAAAAATCAGTCTACTGAACATTTGTCAATATTATTCATTACTGACTTATAAATAAATATAAGTAAAGTACAATTTATAAGTAAATAAAAAACACCTCTTATCATTTACTTTCAGTTACTGCAGTATACAGTATATGCTATGCTAAGTAAAAATATCCTGCAGAAGCCAAATATGGCAGTGGGACATTCAATTGGAATCCTGTATTACACATTTCATATATTAATAATAAAATATTCAAAGGAAGTTACTGTAGATCATGTAATGTTGCTAGATGAAAAAGACCAAATGACTGCACAGTAAGAGTGAAATGAAAAGTTACATTAGCAAGAGGAAAAATGGCTTTTAAAATCAAAATAAAATGGAGCAAGACATCGAATTAAAATGGTATTTTACAGACATGAAACGGAAGTATATTTCATTTTGAAAAGGAAACAATGTCAGCACCTTTTAAAATTATTCCAAAACGGATTAATTAAAGCAAAATTTCTAAGGTATTTTAGCTACATATGTTTAAATTAAAGCTTTAAAGGATACAGGGCTGAAATCCACTGGCTAGTCGAAGCGCTGATGAAGAAACAGGAAAGACTCCACATTGCCATGGCTACTGGTGTCCTCTGAGTGAAGTTGGAAAGAGACAGGAGAACCCAATCTCGAACCATCGATGACTGGCCCGTAGCGTGCAATGTCTGGAATACCTGGTAAAAGGATGGAAAAAGGAAAGTAATATCAAAGAAAGACTTAATACATATAACTGTACAGTGTTAAAAATTCAATTCCACTAAAATCTGATTGAATGCTCCTCATTTTATTGCTTCTCTCTCTTTTACTTGGAAGACTCACTGACAAACGCAGACTACAGAACCTTCCAGAATGCCCCATACAACCTGTATTATATACAAATGGTTGGCGGCAATAAAAAATTGAAACTGCATTCCTGATAGTTTAATTTTAAATTTTACTTTTCTACTGAAGTAGGTGTTCCCAAGTACCAGGAGGATGTCAGTCTGTGAAGTGCTTCCACAAAGACTGACATGAGGGAGGCTGAGAAATGAGGAAGGGGCATCTACAGAGGATTTTACTTTTCATTTAACCTTCACTGTGTTTTTTCATCTGCACTTCAGACTGGTGTAAAAGTACCAAGGACAGTAAGCTGCATTCAGGCTGACCTTGTAAACAACAGTCGCCATGAACTGTGGGTAAGGCTGCTGATTGGACAGGAACTCCCCAATGACTTTGTTCATCACATCCTGAGGAGGGAAGAAGTCATCCAGGAACTGAGGGAGGATTCGAGCCACCACTCTGGCTTCGAAAGGGAAGCCTTTTCTGATTCTGGGGAAGAAAGATCAGTACTGAGCACGAGGCAACAAGGCTGAGGACTGGTTCCAATCTAACAATACTACTACCTTTGTCAACATGTTTAAAAGATCTCACAAAAAGTGCAACATATCAAAGTTGCCTGATCCATTCATTCTTCATTAAAATATAATGCACAGTAAAGAGGGATTATCCAGCTCCTGAAAAATGAAGAACAAGAGGAGGCTGCACACTAAACCCTGTGAAAAACAACTATGAAGGGCACTTCTTCTGCCACAATCCCCCCTCCCCCGACTGCCTGCAGAAGACCCAAATCAAGAGCACATAATCACAACCTGTTCTCTCTATCCATTATTTCTGCATCAAACTAAAGGCAATGTTTAAATCGAAAAGCCACCAGATCCAGCCTCTAACCCCTGAGATAACCATCAAACAATGGCAATGACTGTAACAATGAGATTTCACCTTGGATCCAATTAAATAACATGCAAAACAAACCTCTAAAATATGTGAAAACGATTACAAACATTGGATGCAAATGTAACTTCTGACAATTTGCCGGTTACTGTAACCCTACGCCTGCATCTACAAAAGCAGTCCAGAAACAGAACCCGGAGCGATCAAGAACTTTGCAGATGGAATCCAACATTATATATCACCGCTAATGAAGGATTTTTTTAATTTGAGATCTGGCAAAGAAGTCCAGCACCAGAACCACGGCGTACCTGTCGAAGAGAACAGAGACGCGCTCCATGGCCACAATCACAGACTCGCTGTCAGGGGCTGTGGGATCGGAGTCCGCTGCCCGTCCCGGACTGCACTTCTCCTTCCCTGTCCAGAACACACGACCGTTTTAACAAGGCACTGAGGAAATCAACGATTCTTATCTGGGGATGAAGAACTAATAATTGTGTAAAGGTAAACCCAAATTATTCTCTTAAAATATAATGTTGAGAAGAACCATTATATGCCATTTGTAATACATTTTGAGCATCTCTGGTCCATCTTTTCACTTCAATCAGTACTAATTAAATTATTAAACACTCTAAAATCTCATTTTAGTTCTTCAAAAGCTTTCTTATGTGTGAAAATGACTGCCTTTGATTCAAACTGCTAAGTGCAGAAAAAGCTCGTTCCTCTTACTGGAAGAAATGAAATGCATCAATGATGTGAATCAATAATGCATGGTCCCTTAATGTTGAGGACTACAGTTTGAAAGTCTTTGCAGACGAAGAACAACGAAAACAGGCTTCTCGCGGACATCACCACAAGCTGTAACCCTGTTGGACAGGGCCATGCTGTGTTACCTGTTCCTGTGTTAAGCTGACATCACAATACATGGCTCGACACGACTTCCAGTCAGAGAGCGTGTCAAATTTAATGACTGCAGTTGCTGAGTCTCGCTTCCTTTTCTGTCCTATAGGGTGTCAAATTATACGGCTAGGAATCGCAGTGGGTGACTAATTACAGGATTCCCTCACGACTTTTCATCACGGTTCCAAATTGTATTGCGCCGCGAAAGTACCACGAGGTCGCCTCATTTTGGCAGCTATTCAATGTGGAACACACCGGAATAAGAGGAGGAGCACCGCATGAAAGTAAACAAACAACATGGAGAAAAAGCACGGAAACATCTTGAAAAATGTCACACAGGCACTGTTTTCCACAAATAAACATCTTCAAAAATATAATTCTTCTTTATAAATATAGAAACAAATTAACAAAAATAAAACAGTTGAGAATATAAAACGTCTTTAAAACAAATACCGTAAACAAATTAGTATTGCGCTATAACGTGTAATATAATGGGCACATTATCTCACAAGTACACATCCGGCTCACTGCCCACCCTTATGACTTGTGACCCGCTACGAGAAAATCAAACCAGTTTGATTTTATCGTAGCGAGTCGCAGAGAGTCGTAGGGGCCATTAAGAGCGCTATGACTGAGTTGCTAGGGGTGTCACACTACACAACTGACAGTAATGGGCGTGCGCTGCGACTTGTGAGTTTCTTACAATTATGTAAATGAAGGCTACAACTAAAAATCCTAGGGAAAGTCATGTTGTGTGATGCTGGCATTACCTGTGTACATGCAGGTGAGCATGAGCCCCAGAGCAGCCATGGCCCGGTGAGGGCTGGGCATGTTGACCCGGTCCACACTGAGCTTCACTAGTGCCTCCCCGTCCAGCCGGGACAGCTGCTCTGACAGCAGGAGGCGCTCCAGACCCCGCAGGACACAGTGGTAAATCACAGACGGGGTGGCCTCCTCGCTTCCAGACACCATCACGCCACACATCTGTAACAGCACCCACCCAAGTGTCAGACATGTGAGACACAAAGTTTCATGGCTGCTCCTCGTAGGAAAGAGCTTCAAGCTTACTAATGGCCGGGACTATTTCAGAGTGCTTTTCAGCCGCGTCGTTTCCTCCCAGAAGTGAAAGGCAATGCTTAAAGTGTTAACACGCGTGGTAGCGCCATGAATAAAATATGCCTCTAAATCTTCTTGAGGCTTTCCAAACAACCATGAGTCATAATTCTTAATGTCAAAGAACGCAGTGGCTGAAACAAACATAGAAGGATAATGTGGTCTTTTTTTATTTTGTAGAATAAGATATAAGGATGTAAAGAAAGGCCTGTGTATTTTCCTATGCTTTAAAAGAACAAAATATCTTTAATTCAGAAATGATTGAGGTGCAAACACAACATGTAAACTGAATCCCTATCAGCTTCTTCTGATTTTCATAGGCAGGGCTGTTTAAAACATGAATTCAGAAAAGGGTTCTCTAGAAATGCCAGAATGAATAAATACAACAACTCTAAGTTTGATGTCAGTGAACTAGTTTTTTCCGTAATTATTCTGAATTGCTTTAGGTGATGCTGTTCTCGGAGACTTGATGGATCACACAAGATTGCCTTCGGGATAGGGGTTTGTATAGCAGAGGCTACATTTGTCCCACAGCCCTCTGTTCTAAACATCTTCCAATAACACGCTGCAGACACCATGCAATATCTCTCCAAACAAAGGCCAAAAAATTGCTGCCACACCTGGATAATGCCAGCTGTGAATTCTGGGCCCACGTCCAGTGGATAGTTCTCAATCATGTAGAAGGCTGCAGCGCACATCACCAGCACATGCTGCTGATTGTGAAGGTGGACACAGCTGTAATCGGAACAAGGAGACAAAAGCCTGTGACATCACTGAAAAACAATTTGAACATTTATGGGAAAAAAAATACATAAAATGGTACGAGGAGTACTGCTATCTGTTTCAAATTTCCGAGGACACCAGTTGTCAAAATATTCAGTAATAGGTTTAGGCTGAGGAAACTCTTTAACAAGCTGACCTCTAAAATTGTCATTAGCGGCCTAATTACACAGGCTGCATGAATTTGTGTCAAATTATCCCCATGAGAATGCTGTGTGGGAAAAAATGCAAACACCTCCTCTACAAAGCACAAAAATCTAAAAATATACATATCCTGCCAAGCAGTCACACTGGTGGTAGGATTATAAAGCCTACAGAATATCACTTCTTCCACTGGCATATAAAAAAAGCAAATGATACTGCACTTCTATTGTATTTGGGGTAATAAAAGACATACTGTACAAAAATTTAAGGGAACATATTTTGGAAAGTCTGCCACCATTCAATAGTATCTGCACAGCTGGTTAGCCTGAAGATCCTGTTCAAAATTAAGCAGGGGAGAATCTTCCCTGTACATATCAATGAAAATCACATTATCTGTCAAAAACAAAGAAAGCTAGATGTTTATTTTCTGTTCCTTTTTAAACAAATCGGAAGTGTCAAATCGTTTTTTTTTTTTAATCGTTTCCCAATTGGAAAGAAGCAAGTGTTAGCCACTTTTTCAGTGCTCCTGCGCCCCTACCAGCACAGGAGTGGTGAGGGATGGGGAGTATACACCTATTCTTCTCAAAGCTGCATGAGCAGACCCTTTTGCTACTTTTCAAAATTCAAGTCCGGCCCTTGGAAAAGTAAAGTGACTCCTGATGTAACTGTGAGCTTACAGGAGCAGGCAAGACTAACTAGAGCCCATCCAATTCTGGTAGCATTCACTTAATTTGCATGATGACTCCTGAGAAACCCCAGTCCCCGTCAGTTAGTGACCAAGACCAGACTCAAAACCAACAGGGTCCGGGCCAGCTGTCACTACAAACAAGCACGTTTGCTGCAGGGGCCACTTGAGAGACTTCTGTCGTCTTTGGGGTGCTTGCAAGTGTGTACGGATACGGAGCGAATCTCACTGTGCGATTCCCCGCAGGTTGGAGAGCAGGTACTCGCTGATGATGGGGATGAGCTGCTTGGCGGTGTCGTCCAGCAGGTCACACTCGAGCACGTACAGGATGCCGTGCAGTCCCCCGATGCGGGTGGGCATGTGCGTGCTGCGCAGGGTGGTCTCCAGCAGCCGGCTCACAGGCTCAGCTATCGCCTTGTCCTAACAGGAGGTAAACACAACTGAGATTCTGCGTGTGGTCCGCATTCTACAGAGCCTGTTCTTTTTGTTTGTTCTGTGTTTGGCAAAATCCATTGTTCATCTTGTCATCGTCACTATGTCACAACGCTGATGAGAGACTGCTGCCTGATCATAGCATCATGCCAACCCGATCGGCATACACAGCTTCTCAGGGGGACCCTGCAGAGCAGAACTGGGGTGGTACGAAGAAATGGAAGAGTAAAGCCAGAGAAAAGGCAGAACCTCCAATAAGTAAAGCTGACAAACTACCATTTGCAAATGTTCACAAGAAAATCCATTACAACATGATCTCAGCTGTCCCATATTAAACACTTTCATATATGGTACAGCTGTCAATAATTACAATAATCCTGAAAGAAAAATAATTTCCAAGGTATTTTTACCACTGGTGTGCAAAACCAAAAACTTAATGCCTTAGTTTTTGTGTCCAGAGTGCATCAGAAGGTTGTGCACATGAAC
The DNA here is from genome assembly GCF_055471065.1 of Atractosteus spatula. Classification (NCBI taxonomy): domain Eukaryota; kingdom Metazoa; phylum Chordata; class Actinopteri; order Semionotiformes; family Lepisosteidae; genus Atractosteus; species Atractosteus spatula. The sequence goes on from NC_142706.1 coordinate 39,526,999, forward strand.
GGAAAGCCCATTCCTTTGATATCGTCTGGTAAAAAAGTCTAACCAGAATGGTTGGTACTGCAAAAGGTAGGTAGGTCCCTTTTCAGGCCATAAAGGCCCATGGGGGAATGGGGGGCAAGGGCCACCATTTTTCTTGACCGTCCAACACTGGAGGTGATGTGGTCAGCATCATGCTCCGGACGGCCTATTACCCCCAGAAAGATTAGCCCTCGGTACTCACTTGGAAAGCAGGCCGAGTGGACCTGGGAGCCGTCTGGAAGGAATTAGAGCAAGCTACATCGCCTGACCCTACCTGGGATTGAACCCGGGACCTTCCAGTTAGGAGCTAGACGCTCTTGCCATCTGAGCTACCACGGCTCCCTTGATATTGCAATAGTCAAGGAAAACATAATTCGGTCTTATGGTGTTGATTAGGGTCAGAGTCCCGCTCAGGGGCGACAAGTCAGGTTACCATGCCCAGAACGGCTGCTGCCTTGCAGATGGCAGGGACCAGGTACTGGTTGAGAATCTCGTCCTCAGCAGGGTGGACCTTCTGGAGCTCCGTCAGCGTGCTGAACATCATCTCGAACTGATTCCTCTCCGTGAACAAGTCTGACACCGCTAAAAGCTGAGGGTGAGTGGGGTGGGGGAAAAAAACAAATCAATAACATTTATTCAACAGAGTGGAAAAACCCTAATGTCCTCGCCAGGCCAGCGCGCTCATATGAAATGTGAAACTTACTGAGCGAACCACTTCACTAATCAGGACCACAGGCGTCTTCTTGTTGCTGGGGTTGCTGGGTAGAACCCACTGACTGTAGAGCTCCAGTAAGAACTGCGAGCAGGAGTGGATGTCAACACCAGCACGATGTTTCCTGCCATGACAATTAATACCAAGATACCAAGAAGTTCATTTTGAGAGTACTGACATTGGCTGCTGTGGCATTTCTCAGTTGACGCAGTTATACCTCATTATAATGCCAGCCTCACTTAGCGGTTTAAATGCCTGTCTATACCAAATTGCTTTTCTAAATTTTCTAAAATTCTCTGCCTTTGCACCTCAGTAAAGACCATGCTTATTTAATCCTTCATTTCGGCAGACAAGTCAATCAGAAACAAATTCTCATATACATAATACAGACCTGCCCACGTGTTTCAACACTGCTATCCATGAAACAAATTACTATCACACCAGACTACTGGAGACATGACCATTGGTGAATAATACTGTGTGACAGTGATGTACATCCCCAACACATTCCCACCAAATAAACTGTGAACGCATGCCACAAGATTTTTTTCCCTCTGAGCTTTATTATGTAAATTAATATTATAATGAACTTATCAAGTTATAGTAGTTCAGGTGGGTTGTTGCGTCAGCATGCTTAGGCTGCAAAGGAACAAGTAATAGGTTTATTCCATGCTGAAAAGAGAAGAAAGAAAACAATGTTTCGGCCGTGGGGCCTCCTTCAGCCTTCGACACCTGAAGAAGGCTCCACGGCCAAAATGTTGCGTTTTCTTTTCTTCACTTTCCAGCATGGAATAAACCTATTACTTGTTCCTTATCAAGTGATAACCTATATAAACAGAACATGAGCAACAGGCTGGCAGGACGAATTAGACAAGTTACAGAACTATTTAAACTAACCCTTTAAATGAAAACCAGGTTTAGAGCAACATCAAAACATTTCTTTTGCTTAACCTAAACGCCAGTGTTTCTTGTTTTCTACATAGAAGCAAAAATGTGTCAGAACTTTGAAGGCCAGAATCAGTAGTAACATGTTCTGCCCTTATAGTCCAAACTGTTCTTTTTCCTACCACAGGAAGGTATTGTATGGCACGATTTTCCGTTGTGAACAGCTTAACCCTGTGCAGACAACAAAAGGAGCACAGCATCAACTCCACCAAATGGGCCGGGAGCTCTGCCCATTAGGAGAGAGGATGAAACTGACCTGGAGTTGATGGGGGAAGTGGGAGGCGACACTGGGGCCGGAGCATCATTCTCATCCTCCTCATCCTCATCCCACTCTTCCTCTCTCAAGGGGGTGATGTTGTTCCCCAGCCACATAGAGTGTATAGACACCTGCAACAACAGCGTGGCTTTACAGAGAGCCAGCCACTACACCCACAAAGAAACGGGCCTTTCTGATCCCCCCCCTCTCAGTCCCTTATCTGCTAGCAGGCACGTCCACATTGGTTTGAATTTATGAATTCAACTTCCTTCATGGGACCTTTCTCCAGTTGCTCTTCTGCCACAGGGATGCCACTTCCACCATTTTAATGTTCAAGTTTGGTTACTGCTGTTACCGTCACATTGAGGCCCAAAAATGGGAAATTAAGTCTTGTGACCCCACTCTCCAGGCATGTCCTCTTTTCCTCAACCTCAGTAGGCTGTTGGGCCGAAAAGCAGAACCAAAAAGGATGTCTGACTTGCTGAGCCAGGGGAAGAACGCCTTTAGGTTTTGAAATGTAAAAATATCAACGGCAGAGGAAATGTCCCATTTTTAATGGACTACCTGCACACACTCAAGCAAGACTCACGAGTGGCTTGCAGGCTTTTTGTCCATTCTCGTGATGCATAAAAGCTTGCTCATGCTGCGAAGCCATAATGTGATGAGATGTGTTCTGTATGAGCTCATGCAACCTGATCACTTTTCAGCAAATGGTAGTTTTGAACAACACTCAAATGTGGGGAAAAAAGTTTGTATGCATTTTGTCAGCAACACATAAAAACGATTTTTTGACTACTGATTAAAAAGCACAATCTTAAAATACAACTCTGACCAGACACAGACCAAAATGAGCTTTTTCCCCCCCAAGAGAAAAAAAAGCTTGTGGTGTTCTGGAATTTCCAATGAAAAACATAAATTAACCCCAATTATGGATAAGGACTTGACAACGGACCTGAATTCCTAGCCTAACTTTCACATCCCATTCTTTTCCCTTCCACTAGCAGGGACAAATAAAGCATCCTGACCTACAAGTGTCAGAATTAGCCAGATGTAGCCTTCAGTGATACAGTCCAGAACCAGACTGGAAGGATTATTCTTCCAGCAGCTTAGTAGTGCAAGGATATGAATTAATCATCTTCACTTCATAAATTCTTACCTACGTTTATATTCATTCCACAAAACCTCTATAAACTTTCCAAGGCAGCGCTCAAAATAACGCCTCAGCCCCATGCAAAACTGTAACCTATTCAGCAGATCCTATCATTTATGAAGGCTCTCTTACTACATGAGGGCAGATAAATCTCATCTTAGCCCCCATCTGTCAGAACTCTCTGCACAAATTCTCCTCGAACGGCACCACCTGCCAAGCAGTTCAGATCTCAGTACATAAATCAGATTGATTCAGAAGGAAATCCGGCTGAGTTGAGAACAGGATATTTCAAATATTTCATTCCACAGACCATGGCAAACGACAATGTCCTCACTAACTCAGTATGATGTACTGCAAGAAAGTCAAACCTAATGTAAAGTGGGGAGATTTCGATGGACAATCTGACTAGCAGTGTCATAGCGCTTAAATGTCCATTGAAATCAAATATTCCTTTAGAAAGTACTGCCAGTATTCATTTATATTTTTTATGCCAAATTGAAGAAAGTAAAGAACACAGCCCAGATATTAATCTTATAAATAAGATATTATTAAAAGATATACCTCTTTAGAAATGTTTATTACATTGTTTTAATTTCACCCATGGGGTAATTAAAACAAAATTTTACACGATAAATTTGTTGGCATGCATATGTAACCAGGTGATGAGGTCAGAAATAGCGCCTCACGCAGGCAGTTACTTAGATTCTCGCTACCAGATTGCTGTACTTCCAACTTGCAAAAATCTCCAAACACCCTCCCATAGTGCTTCTATTTTTTTAGGTAAGACCAGTAAACCTGAAGTAATACGATTTTTTAAAGGTCTATAGTTTTATGTTTAATGCTGTCACTGTTCCGTTGTTTAAGTTTCAAGTGTTTTTCTATTTGTTTTAAAGGTGTACAAAGTTGTATTTGGGGTTACAGGTTGACAGAGACTAATACTGGACTTTGTTAGCTACTGTAACTGTGTTAAGTCGCAAGGTGAAAAGTGTATGTGTGCTGTGAGTCAAGTGTATTGTGATGTAATGTTAGAAATCATTATGTTCCGTTGTGTTTAAATGTGTTGTAATAAAAGTTTTAAACTGGGGAAAATAACATGTACGAGACGGGTAGAGAGGTCCTCGCTACCAGCCTGCTGTACTCCTGACTTGTAAATATCTCTAGAAACACTCCCATGTTTTTTCTAATTTTCATAGAAAATAAGCTTTTAAAAAGGAATCCTGTGTGAGTTCCTTCTGTGTCACCAATGACATAAGACGCTCAACCATGAAGCTGCCAGAACTTGGAGGGTCCTGCTAGACATCACCCCAGCCAGGCATAATAGGGACTTTGACGTAGAAGCCGTGGGGAAGTCGCTCAGTGCGTTTATGAGAGTTGTAGTTCCCAAGCCAACACTACTGTATAGTACGTTGACAAGCAAGTTTTAATACCAGGCTCCCCTTAAGACAGGGTCACACATGCATAGAAGAACTGACTTTCACATCTGAAACTGACTCATTGGGCTACAGTACAAAGAACTTACCAGTTTATTTCACATACACTTCCCAAATAACTGAAATGTTTCAAGAATCTGAAACACTATGTGAGCTGCTAAGCAGATATATCCGACGTTTTACTGTGTGTGTACCTTGGCTTCAAAATTTGAATGGTAATGGAAGATATTATCCTATCAAAAGCACATAACCTGCTTAAGTAGATTACATTATAGTTCTTACCTGTCCCAGTTTATAATCCATGTTGCCCATTTCTCTCTCTGTGTTTATCTGCAGGAGGAGCTTCTCATGGCTTATCAAGGTACCTCAAATACAGATCAACTCCACATTAGAATTAATCAACAGCAGCAAAGGAATTCAGGTCTTAAATTAGCAAGAGCACAATGGAATAGTTCATTCTTGTGCTCATATTTCAAATGTACATCCAAAAGCTTACCTCTATATCTAATTAAAATATTGGCATTCCTAAGCATACAAAAAAAAGAGTAGTTTATAACACAAGGGATAAATACAGGGCTAACACAACCTTTAAATCAACATGTGCTATGAAAGAAAATACAGGGATTAGACAGGCAAAACAGTGCCCCCATCAAACTGGAAGTCTGTTCCTATGAAGAACTAGCAGCTATGTTTATGGCACATTACATCCTTAATGTAGCTACCGCCTGTGAAAAGTTTAAATTATGAATAACACGACCAATCGTGCTCAGCATAAGAAGAAATGGACCGATTTTTTAAGAAAAGAACAGAATTTTTTAAATAAATTTTTAGTAAAAACGTGCTGTCCCTCTCAATTTCGGAAATGACGGTTCACTGTTGATTTCAGCTCTTCTTGTACACTTGCTTGTAAAAGAAGTGATCATAACAAACCACCAAAACGTGCGGAGGACACCCACAGCTAAATACATACCCACCGCCGTCAGCTCTCTGGAACCTCCAACATTAAAACACAGGGAGCAACAGCAAAACCAACAGTTTAATCAACAATCTTTGAACTACTGGGTCGAAATTGTACTCTGAAAAAAATAAAAAAGCACCCAACTTCAAATAAAAATTAATTCACAATGATGACATCTGTATCCCTAGGTAACTGAGTCAATTTAAATGACTTTTTTGGGAAGTCACCAGCAAAATAAAAGAACTGCCAATGAACACAATGAGTGTTTCTCTCTAACACTTTACTGGTCCTACACCGTGAAGCTCCTGTAGTACCTGAGACCGCTGAAGAGAGGGATGGGACCGGATCCCAAGCCTGGTAGGGGAAATGTGTGGCGATGTTGTCTCTCTTCGACGTCATTGCTTGGATCTCCTGTTCCAGAATCCCTCGAATGACACTTAGCTTTCTGCCAAACCTCAAAATAAGAGAAAAGAAAAAAAAAGATCTGCCAAGTGTTTTCTTACAAGCTCTGGGCCTGTTGTGCCACATACTGTACATCATATACTGATCTCCTTGCAGACGGTTTTTAAAATTTAAACATTTCAGAATTTATAGAACCAGACAGATTCCTTGTTCATTAAATGTTCTGCTTCCATTCTATTTGACCCTGAGACAAAAAAAATGACAATGAGACAGCCAATATTAATTCCTGTCATTGTCTTTCCACAATACTGGTGATCTGGAACCAATCCTTAAATTAAACTTATCACCAAGAAAATAGACGGTCTGCATGACTACAGAGGTCTAATTATAAGCACAACTACAGACGCCAAACTTTACCTCAGCAGCCCCTCCATACCAGTTTCAATGACACAGGGTGCTATCATACCGTTGCCACTGTTCTTCCCAGTGTTTTAAAAACCACAGGGATTCTTCAATCTCAACAGTGGAGCCCCACTCCCCTCTAGAATTTGACAAACCTTTTGTACAAAAAAGTTAAAAATTCTTTACAACTGACACTAGTTTCTGAATATGGATTGTTGGGAAACAGGTTTAAATATCTAGTAAAAATAAGTCTTCCAATGTTTACCATGCATGTTTAGAAGAATGTACCGCTGTTTTAATTGAGTAGTATATATACAGTATATGAATAGCTAAATAAAGGCTTGTGTTGGTTGTTGCTCACAATGCTAAGGATTATTTTGGAAACAACATAAGGATCTAAGGATCAATACAGATCTAAGGAAAAATTAGCTCCTTTTGCACTGCTTTAGAGTTCCAGACTATACTATTGCAATACTCTGTTGAACTGTATTTTCTAGTCACTGTTCAAAATGCTACAGCTGGAATGCTTGCTCATCCAAATCACTTCTAACGCATTGTCCCCAAGCTTAAATGTATTCACTGAACCCTGGAGAAGCTGAAGATTTACTTTGACTGCTGCTTGAGAGCTGATCTTCTGCTCCTGGCAATTCCTTGGAATGAAAGATCCTGCCTCTCTTGGTAGCTCTTTAAAGTTGCTTCAGACAGGGCTGCTATGCTCAAATCCAATGCTTTCCTTGTATTTGTAGCTAAATTCCCACAATCATGTGAAGCACCAGCACAAGTAAAACTTTTAAATCTCATTTGAAAATGGCACTGACTGATTATAGGTGCTTACCCTATGGTTTGTGTGGGTCTTAATGCCCCAGAATAGTGACGGGGACACTACTGTAAAAAGGTGTCGTCCTTCGGGATGAGACATAAAACTGAGGTCCTGACTCTGTGGTCATGAAAAATCCCAGGGCGTTTCTCGAAAAGAGTAGGGCTGTAACCCCTGCATCCCGGCCAAGTTTCCCATTGGCGTTTACCAGTCATGGCCTCTTAATTTATCCCAATCTACTGTATAAACTGGCTTCATCACTCTATTCTCCTCCCCACTGATAACTGATGTGTGGTGAGCGTTCTGGCGCACTATGGCTGCCGTCGCATCATCGAGGTGGGTGCTGCACATTGGTGGTGGTGGAGGGGAGTCCCCATTACCCCATGTAAAGCGCACTGAGTGGAGTGTCCAGAAAAAGCGCTATATAAGTGTAAGCAATTATTATTACACATGGGACACTGTATTCTATTATCTCATTGTAAACCGCCTTCTCTGAAAGAAGACGCTGCATTTCTTCAGATATTCGGGCGCACTCGCAAATGAAGTGCTGCGCTAGTCGAAGCCTGCTTACCGAGTTTCCAGTGCTTTCAGGGTCTTGTTGCGAGGCTGCTGCTCCAGGCAGCTGACGGCGGGGTTACCAGCCACAGGGATTGTCATGGCGCTCAGCACCAAGGACGTAATGGCTTGCACGGCAAGAACATTGATCTGGGTCCTCTCCAGGTCCTCCTGCAACGGCCAAGCATTCACTGTGAGGTCTCGCTCTGCGGCACGTCTACAGCGCTGCCACACAGTTAGCATCAGAAGAGCCAGCAACACACACAGTTTGTCAATATTCCTGCATTCAAAGTGTGTGGTACTCCCCACTTAGCTGCGAGGCTTGCCTTACTCTGTTAACTTGCTGAAACAAGGACATTGAATGCTAACAAGGCTTTGGGTGGTTCACTGAAGAGAGGAGGGATGGTGGTACATAGAGGAAGAGAGGAATGAGTATTGTAGTCCAGCATCACTGTGTGGTCTTTACCTCCTGCTGATTCTCTTCCTCATGGTCCATTGCTATAGGCTGGGTGACCAGCACCCCCAGAAGAGTGGCCCAGGTCTCCTCAAACTGCGTGCGGCTGCTCCAGCCTGAGAGAAACACACAGAGGCTCCAGGGTTATATCGAACTGCCCCCCAGGTCTGTTCAGCCCACCTCAGTGCTACACGCCACTATTTCGCAATTACTGATTTGTAAAGTTATCTCAACTTACGAAGATAACTAATAAAGATGCTTTGGTTTGAGCACATCCGGTCGAACCTATCAAGAATATTAATAAAATATTAAGTTAAAAATATATATATATCAGTAATTTCACATTTCCAAGAAGGGTTTAAATACTTTTGCAGGGCATTGTATTAATAGCATTTAAAATGGACAAGTATTAAGAACCAAGCATTTAATAATCCTATTCATTCATTCCAAACTGTTGTTGTATTTTTTCCAATATATACATTTATGTTGAAAAAAAGAAATACACATAATAGAATATGTTCTGAAAAACCCACACTACGGAACATTTAAAAAAACAGTAAATTAAACGCCAACAATCTTACTCATTATTAAAATGTAACTGTCGTGATATTGAATTGAAATTCAAAGTTGAACAATTGAATTAGTCTTTTCTCAGTGGGTTTTCTCTTCTCGGCTGTCATCAAACTGCACAGTTCCTGAGAGTCCTACAAGTATACAGGTGTGTTCTCCTTTAAGAAAGGCTTAAGTAAAGAACAGCAGTGGGTGCTTTATCACAAATGCCCTACCCAAGACATTGATGCGATACAGGAACTCCTTGAAGACGTCCTTCTCCTGCAGAAACTCCACTGGGATCTCAGGCAATGCAGTGCCAAACTCTCCGCCAGGTTTTGGGGACCAGCCCAATTTCCAAACCTACAATAAGTAACAAAACATCATGATTATTAAAGGCAGAATGTTGGTCATGACAGCTTCATATTGGATGTTAGTGGTTCTAAGAAAATAGCATGACCACATAAATCTGGTAACCTACATTGCTTTTCAACACAGGGCACACAGAAACCACATGGAAGCTTCCCTGTTTCAGGGTACTGTATACAGTATGTCATGGCTCACAGTAAAAGGAAACACAAACTGTAGGAGTCATGAAAAAGCTTGGTGCTAATTTATTAAGAAAACAGTACCTGAGAACTTTTGTTAGGAAACTGGTTTCAATCATACCCATTTCTTGAAAGTAAATGCATTTTTTTCCTTTTGCAATAAAATGAGAAATGTGTTCGGAGGATTATAAGCAAAGGACCTGTGTTTTGAAACAAACTAGGAACATATATCACAATGTCAGGCAGGAAGTGCTGTAGCACACTCCCAGTTTGAAATTGAAGTTTTTATGAACGAAACATTAAAACCTACAAAACTGAAGATGGATTATATTTTGCAAAACGAAAACTCAAGACAGTAACCTTTGCTAACTGCATATGTATACAGGATTAATATGTTTTGCATCTTAAAGACTTCACATGGACTTATTTGTTTTGGCAGTTCCACTAAAAGATTATTTCTTTTTATCAGGAAAATGGATAGAAAGAAAAGATTTCCAGCGTATCGGAAATCTTCACTACCATTAACATGTAGTTGATTCAAAACACCTAATACAACATTTCTACCACTGGATTTCATTTCCGTTCATTAATGACTCTGAGTGGTACTTTATTGGAGAATGTTTACTTTAAATTAAGGCCTGAGTCACTCCAGGGTATTCCATTAAGACCATTGGGAGAAATAACACTTATCTAAATGTATTTTATGTATTTATCTTATACAGTATGTTCATAACCTTGATCTACCCCTTTATTAGCCATAAATTTAAAGCCTCAATATACAGCCACAATGAATAGGTTTTCTTTATTCTGATAGAACTATATATTTGAACTTTGGATCTCAGAGGACAAAGGCTATCGAAGATTATACACGGACCATGTACATGGATTTATGTAAGGACTGCGGCTCAAGCTCAGGCAAGAGCTTTATCTGGGAATCAGATGATAAAAAGGGCCAGAAGAGCTTTCATTCACAAATGGACAAGTATGAACTGAAGATTTCATCATATCGCCCCTTTCAAAGACCTTACCAGCGGTGGCACTCGAGTGTAGCTGTTGACCAGCGGAAGTCTTGCCAGACTAATGATTATATTGCAGAGTGTAGGGGTCAGAAATGCAGGGATTCTGTTGTTCCTGTAATGCCCCAATGCCAGGACGCTCCGAAGACCCTCCACCAGCTCTGCCATGATTTCACAAGCGGTTTTAAAAGAATCCAGACCTTTAAATACATAAGAAGGAACAATTATTCTTAATCAATCTACATGAGAGTGATTTTATATGACAGCAGAAGATATGATATTGAGTCAATGGTGCCATCTAGTTACCAACCACCCAAATGCCTCAAATTCAAGGAGAAAAAAGGAGGTGGAAAGATTTTAAAAGGCTCATTTCCTTTTCAAGAGAAATTAAACGACTGAAAGGCTTAAAACACGGAAAGGCACTGGGGCTGCTGCCCTATGGAAATGTACATTTGAGCGCTCATCCACCTAAATTTATTAGAATTATATCCAGTTAGATGCAAAATACTTGGAAAAAATAGAAATAAGGATGACGTTTTTGGCCCGGCTTCCCTTCTTTCCTTGACAAGCAAAAGAACAACTTGTACGCTATTTTACGAATATTTTTCAAGACCATGCCCCTTTAGTTCTGTTATGGGTCAGAATACGAGCTCCTTTCAGCGCACTGGGCGTATCTGATACCAGCAGGCGTTCGCTCACTCTCTTGGGAAGAGGCATCCACCTCGTCCCCTGGCTCACTCTTATCCCGGACCGTCTTTTTCCTCTCCGGCTGCAGGAATCGTTCCCCAGGCTGCACTGCCACTGAAAGGACACACACTCTTCTACCAACCATATACAGAAAACAATATAACAAAATTGTGACAGGCCGCTTAAAACTACGCCCAAAAAGTCAAACAGCAAACATGAGTCACAAACATGGAGATGGGAGTCTCATTGTCTTTCAGCTGTCGGACCATGCTTTAATACAGGTGTTTCTCCTTTAAAGTGTCACTACCAATGCTTTAAGGAACTGTAAAAGTGCTGGCTGGAACATTTTGTAACCTTTATATATTCTAATGACTTCATTGTTTATGCTGCTCTTCTATGATGATTCTTTATCTCAGAAACACTAATATATAGAAAAATACAAAAAAAATTGCAGAACGAATTGGTCATTATCCATGTAATTACTGCCTTTGGATCCCTGATGTTGCCATCACAAGAAAAAAAAATGCCAGCTGAAAATGTTATTACTGTTACGAATACTACTTGTACTAATTGACCGTTTTGTTTTATGTGGGTCTGAACATACTGTACTTCGAATTGTTTGTTAATTGGGACAAAGACACACTTAATACATGTGTCTGATGAAGTTCGGTCTTTTCTGAAATTGCAGGCATCCTTAAAATGCAGTGAGGTGCAAAAAGTTTGTAACTAACATTTATATAAGCGTGCTTGTTGTGCAACTAACAGTAATACCCTTTACTAACCTGCTTCAAGAAGGATTTTAATGCAATTTATGATAGAACAGGCTTGGCTAGCATAGCTAAGCGAAGCCAGCAAATTCCAGATTACAGTCTGTTGTAAGGCGAGACAGCAGCAATCCAGTACTGTCTGGAGATCAATGCTCAGTGGAACCTCGTCATTTATCAGGTGCCATGCAACAGTCTGTGGAGGAAGATAAAAATAGGAAGAGAACTCAATCAGTGCAAAAGGTTTCACTCTGTCCCCTCTACTTTAAAATTACAGACAGCATTTTTAACAAGACGAAAGGAATAAAGCAACAAGCTCATCTGGACATCCAAATTCATTTAAGTGGCACAATCAACATATAGTACCCTTCATGCATGTCCAGGGCTGCAAAATATCTTTTGATATTAGGTTTACAGAATGGGGCTTAAAGAGTATGTTGGAACAGAGTTTAATATGTTAGTACAGTATGTAGGTTAACAGTTTTTTTTTTTTATCTCTGCTGCATCACGAGGGGAAGAAAAATCTGGCCTCATGAATATATAATTGGAGTCAGTTACCATCAAGTACAGCCTGGGGAGGCAGGCTGGGAGACGGAAAATTAACTCATAAAACCATGTACACATTGGTAGTGGGGAGGTCTTAAGTAGTATACAAAAGCATTTCAATACATTACCACACAGTTTCATTCCAGATTATAGAAAACTGATCTGCATGCTTCTCTGTGGAGCACTTTCCCGAAACTCGGCTGAGGTGCTAAAATCAACTGCCCTTCATTGGAAGATCCTGGTTTCTCTAACGCAGGATCCATTTGTATGTGAACATTTCTGTAGCAAATGTGCTTTACAGCAAAGTGAAGCCCTAAGATTTAACAATGTCAAATCTCGGTGATCATTCTCTTCTCTCTCATCCCACACGCGTGTGCCGAGCTGAGACTCACCTCCAGCGCCATCACTACAAAGTTGGTGATGTCGGCCTCCTTTTCGCTGGGAATGAGAAGAACCGTTGGAAACTTTGAAAGTGACAGCAGGTACTGACTCAAGGCTCTGCACAGGCTCACTACAGTCTGGTAGAAAACTCTGTCACCTGCAAAAAGAAAAACAGCAGCAGTTTAAAAGCAAGCCTTCGTGTTATAAAACGGGGCCTGAAGGCAAAGAAGTTCCTGTAGTATGAAAGGGAAGAACAAGGTTTTGTGCTGGAAAAAAAAAAGAAACTGCACAATAATCAGTAGAGTAGAGAAGGTAGGAGCAAAATCTTGTCTCTTGTCATGCAGTTTGGTAAAAAAAAGTATTACGTTGTACAAAATACTAACTACATCAGCCCTCAGATGCCTTCTGATTCTGATGGCGGGATTTCTCACTCACCGTAGACGTCACTCAGCTTGTTCCAGTAAGCCGAGTCGCCAGGGGCCGAAGAGCCAGCGAAGACCTGATGGCGGCTGGGCAGGAGCTGGACAGTGCTGGACAGGTGGTCGAGAGTGACCTGCAGAGCCGAGTCAAACAGGACGCTGCCCTGCTCCTTGCTCATCTTTTGGGCACCCAGACTGAGGCAAGGGTCCAGGAGGTTTAAGTTGAACTCCTTTTTGGGGCCCGAAGAAAAATACAACAAAGCAAAAGAGGGGGAAAAGAAAGGACATTTACATTTCGTGTCCTGGAAAAAAATGTAATTTAGGCTAGATTTTTTTTTGACGAAAGTTCAACTATTTAATGGAATGGGCAAGTTGCAATGTGTAAGGAGTTTCACTAAAACTGATCTTTATATATAAATATTTGCCCGTACATGTGTGCTTATTCTGAAATTCGAAATCCAGGAAGACAAATAAGATTGAGGTGTTTTCATGTGTGTCCCAGACACAACTTAATTATTCACTTAACTTGACTAGGCCTTTCTTCCCATGGTAAGCATTTCTTGTTTGAAAGTTGTTGGTATAAGCAGGGCATGCTTAGCTTCCAAGAGATACTTCTTGTGATGAACTTCTTTTACCTTGGAAGTCATGATGGAGGACAGGTCAGGCTGCGGAAGCTTGGTTAGCAGTTCTGTGGACTCCAGGAGAGCAGCGTCTGTGCGGAGGCAGCACTGAGACCTGACCAGGGCCACATACCACTCCTGCAACACAGAGCTCTACCATCAGCACTGCTTGCAAAAACTCAGGCTTTCAAAATGCCCGTCGAACGTAGACTGAAAACACATTAGAACTGCAAGCTCAAATTCAAGATAAATGTTGGAAATGAAAATTAAATGAACTAAGAAGGGTAGTTTTGTAATGCTGTAGAAGTTTCTTAAATGCTAAGAGAGCTTTTAAAATGACACAGATTTCAGGTTTTTTATCACACATATAGAAATCAATTTTCTAAAAGCTGAAAGGCACGAGGTTGGTTCCAGACAAAGTGACAGATTCCACCCTTAAACAAGCTGGCTTAAGGGATCTGAACACTCACTTAAAATTCTCATTAGGATATACTGGATGGTAAAGGAGGATTTACTGCAGCAAACTTGTAGGTTTTACAGCAACACTCTTCAATTGCTTCCACAAAAACAATTGAAACTGCTATCAAAATCACAAACTAGCACCAAGAGGCCATTTTATACCAAATACGCCACTAACTAAACACCTATAAGAATGTGGCTTATAAATAAAGCCTTCACCATTTACCTAATTATGTAGCTAATTATCATTTGCCATGTCTATTTAAAAATAACAGGGGTCTAATGGCTGCTATTTGCAGGTCAGATGTTAAACAGTGCCCTCAAAGACTGGCCTGCCACAGTAACACACCTAAGCATGACAATATCCACAATAACCTATATTTACAGTTTCTAAGAACTGAACTGAACTGTTTCTAGAACTGAACTAGAGAATCTCCAACAGTATATGGAAATAATATCCTAGACAACAGTCACAGAAAATGTATGTCTTGCTTGACCACTCTCTTAAGAGTTTTTGGACAAGCAATAACAATAATTGATGCACACAGAACATATGATATGATAGATTTAGATTTCCAAAAACATGTAATAAAGCTAATGAAAGCTTAATCTCAAATTACAGGGGTTAGGCATTCAGGGAAATGCATGTATTTGGATTTAAAAATCAGTTTAAAAAAAAGAAAATGGAGTACTAATAAGAGGTCCACGCTGAAACTGGGATAATGTGGATTCTAAAAGGCTGAACAAGCTCATCAGGAGAGCAAGCTCTGTCATTGGGTCTGACCTGGACCCCCTGGAGCTAGTGGCTGAGAGGAGAATGGTGTCCAAACTAGAGGCCATCATGGACAACGTCTCCCATCCCCTCTATGACAGGCTTGTAGAAATGAAGAGCATGTTCAGCAACAGACTGATTCATCCGCGGTGCGACAGGGAGCGCTACAGGAGGTCATTCTTGCCTTCTGCCATAAGACTGTACAACGCATCCACCTTGCGTCTGGGCAGAGGCAACATTGACAGTAACCTGTTTCTGGACTGAACACAGCTACACATCTACTGCTACATCTGTTCTTTTTCTTTTCCCCATTTACAACCGTTTTTTGTGCAATATATGCCAGGGACCTGTGCAATACATTTATATTTATATTATATATCTATTTTTACATCTATATTTATATTCATATGTGCAATATGATTTTTCTGCGTACTGTTCTGTTCTAGTTTGTTCTTTGTGTGTCCTGGACTGTGAGTAACTCTTTTAGTGCACCCCTCACTGTACTGATTGTATTGTATTATTATTATTATTATTGTATCATTCGTTACACTGTGACTGTGTTGTCTGTGTTAAGCTGCTGTTGCACTGCAATTTCCCTCACGGGATCAATAAAGTATCTATCTAATGTACTGCAATTAGGGGAGTTTTTATATTAATGATCTACATTATGTTATTGTTAATAAATTAGTTAAATTTGCAGAGGATTCCAAAATAGAAGGATTAGAAAACACTGGAAAAGTAGCAAATAACATTTGGTGCAAAAGAACTGAAATACAAAAACATTTAAAAAAATCCTAACTCTGCAAACACCTGGCAGATGATATACAGTATAATGTAGCCAAGTGCAGGGTTGTGCATGCAGGTAGTAAACAACTATGAATATAAAGCTGGAAACACTGAGCTTAGAAGGAACTACTCATGATTGAGACTTGGGTGTTTATGTGGACACCACAACTGCATCGTCTGGACATTATGGGGAAACAATGTTAGGAAAATTTTTAGGAAAACTGGGCAAATTGTCAGTAAATGTCTAAAATTTAAATCCCAAAACACAGGATGTTATGTTAAAAATGTATAATGCACTACTAGGGCTTCATTGTGAATACATGTGCAGAAATTTTGGTCAGCATGTTTCAAAAAAGATTGCTGCTCTGGATCGGAGACGATAAAATTCCAGGACTTCACAAAAATACTGATTCAGGGGACCTGATCCAACTATTCAAAATCCCCAAGGGCATTCACAGAGTGAACCTGTCCAGCAGCAGGCTCCTTCAGAATCAACTAAACCACGAACCAGAGTACACTGGTGGAACCTACACGGAAGTAAACTGAAATCTGGGAACAGGGGGCTCTTCTTTACCCGATGTGCTGCAGAAATATGGAACAAGCTACCCAGTCCTGTTGGTGAAGCCAATACGCTGGCTTTCTTCAAAAAAAGGCTGGATGAAATTTCTTGGATCAATGAGCTCCTAACAACCAAACAGGTTAGAAGAGCCTCTTGTCATTTTTAAATCATTCTTACATCAACCTTAGAGCAAGTGACTAACTCAGAACAATGTCAAGGACTTTGTACTTCTACCAGTCTGTCATCCTGGACGAGAACTCAAAAACGCTACAACCCATAGTCTTATGGTCTCTTCGATCAAGAGTCAAACAGTACAGGCTCTTACCTTGTCTGCAGTCACATTCTCAGGGGCAGGGGGCAGATCTCCATCCAGAGGGTGGGAGGTGATTGGAGGAGAAGGGCTTGCCGTCTCCTCGGCGACCGTAGCTCGGAACCTGTCCAGCAGGGAGTACAGCCGCTGGTGTCTGAGAAAAAACACCACGTCAGTCACAGGGGAGAACTACAGATGCAGCCATTCAAAGTGCGCGGCACAGACACCGCGGTACAGATACCGCAGGTATGATGACACGGCATACCGCGGTGCGTGATTGGTTGACCGACAGGGGCACTCGTGGTCCGTTGGTCTGTCGTAGAAAGACTTACTGTAAACGTCTTTACTGTGCCCGTTGTAGATATTGAATTTTACCACTGAAGGGAAATCTTAGTAGCTGAGCATAAAAAGAATAGGAGCATACTGTAACGCGTGTGAAGGCCATAAACGATATTAATTTTGGAACGTAAACATACAGTATATAGCTGGTCTTGGTACTTTAAAGAAAAAAATACACACCGTTATTCCATTTCTCCCTAAACATTGTAAGCTTCGAAGTCTTTAACTAACGTGATACCGGAGTCAACAAGCATACTTTTAGAATTTGATTAAAAGGGAATATAATATGGAATCGCGTATCTAAAGAATTTAATAACGGTATGATTATATCCGTGTACTGCGGCAGGGCTGTGTAGGGCTGTTTCGCCTGCCTGATCATGCGAGCTCTCTTGTAGCCTACTGGTCTAGGTGCGTGACTACCAACTGGTAGGTTGTGCGTTCGAATCCAGCTGGTGCTGAACTTTTATTTTAACAAACATTTCTTCGAAAAAATAGGTAAGCGATATTATGGACAATCAGTTGACTTTTATATTTCAAAATATCGCAACATGATCGATATTTGCGATATTTTGAACATATCTTCCCTTCTGACAGCGGTTCCCGCTTCTATTGTGTGTGTGTGTGCAACAGTAAATTTTTATAGAGAAATGGAGGCTGGACAGTATGCGTTACAATATAAACATTTATATTGATTTAAATCGTGTTCTGATTTAAATCGCAAACGCGTGTTTAATTATGTGTTTTTAATCATAATCAGGCTAATGCATTTCTACAGTTTCTGTATGAACCAGCTTAGAGGTTCATACAGAAAGACAGCTTGTGTTTAAATCGAGTGTAAGGTAATTTATGCTTCTAAAGTCATGGTCAGTATTATTGTACTGTGCTGTACTGTGTCACATTATTTTATAGCGTTTTTATTGCGTTATTAAATCCGGTGGCGCTGTGTTTGTTTCCTGACTCACATTATTTAAACTACCACATTGATCATTCATCTCTAAATAAACTTTATTTTATATAGCGTTTTAAGCGATTAGGTAATTAGATTGCTCATAAACCTAATCGCTTTTTCTACATAAACACAGCGTGATTGCTCTCTGAAAATGCTTTTCCTTTATTTTTAAAGTAGGCTCAGATTTCAACTATAGATCGTATTATTATAAACTTTCTTGGAAAAATGTATTTTATGTAAACCATGTTTGCTATTAATTCATTTAGGGCTAAAATACGTTCATTGTCTTCCAATCGAGTCGAGTTGACATTGGAAGCCTGCCACACCCGGACTGTTAAACCAACGCATTAGCACGTCAAAGCCCATTGAGCCAGTATTGGCTTTAGTATCCCCCCCTTCTCCCCTCAATTCAATTCAATTCAAGGTGTTTTATTTGCATGACAGATGGGTACAAGCAGTGTTGGGTATGTATATTGTAACGCTTACGGCAGATAGGCACTGTGTAAGAGCCGGCGCACCAGAGCAGCGCACCGAGGGAGCGTCTGCATTTCTAACTTAGTTTTTAAAATTAGTCAAGCAATATGAAGCATCTCCTTTTACTTAGTGCCTGAGCATAAAAAGAATAGGAGCATACTGCAACGCGTGTGAAGGCCATAAACGATATTAATTTTGGAACATAAACATACAGTATATGGCTGGTCTTGGTACTTTAAAGAAAAAAATACACACCAGTATTCCATTTCTCCCTAAACATTTTAAGCATCGAAGTCTTTAACTAACACGATACCGGAGTCAACAAGCATACTTTTAGAATTTGATTAAAAGGGAATATAATATGGAATCGCGTATCTCAAGAAATTAATAACGATATAATTATATTCATGTTGCAAAAGAACTGCAACGGACATAAAAACTCCCTTGCTTTTAACAGAGCGTTCCATAATTTCTAACTACGAAAATGCCAGGTGAAAGGATTTGTAAACATATTTTGTTAAAGCAAGTCAGTTTTTTCCACAACACATAAAAGACATTTTTCCAAGAAAGTTTAGCCTTTGTCACTAATGAAACCACTAAATAAAGACATAAATATAGAAATCTTAAGATTTGTTCTATTTAATGTTGGTAGCAGGATGAACTGTCAGAGTGTATATTTTGTCGCAGAGTTGCTGCAAGATGTTAACAGTGAAAAAGGTATTTAGAAATGAGTTATTTCAAGATGAAAATTTTCAGAATAATTGCAAATCTAGCAGGATAGAGAAAGCACAGAAAAGTCATTTAGCAAAGGGAATTAGAAGAGTGACAAACTAGTATACTTTAGATCTTTTTTTCTGAACCAGGGACAATCTGATCATGTTTCCCTATAACAATAATAAAAAACTTTATTTGATATATCACCATTAAAGGTGGCATCTCAAAGCAATACAGTAGATGTAAAAACAGATAAAAGGACCACAGATTACAAAGTAAATGCATATAAGAAAGACAAGCAGTTAGAGGTGCTACCAAAATTAGAAAATGAAGCAGATACAGACACTAAGTCTTCTGAAAAGAAAGGTTCTGAGGTTAGATTTAAACTGGCCCTGGTGTGTGTGTGTTTGTGTCTGTCTGTCCTGTGATGGACTGGCGCTATGTCCAGGGTGTATTCTGCCTTGTGTCCGTCGCTTACTGGGATAGGCTCCAAATCCTCTGTACTGGATAAAGAGATTAGAAATGGAAGTAAAGGCACTGTGTGGATGGAACTATACACAGTGTTAGAAACCCACTATGAAATGGCAGCATCTCACTGAGAATAAAATATTTTATTATTTTATTAAAATATTTTATATCTTAAGGAAACAGCCTTTCCACCTCTCTTGCACATCAGTATCCATACCTAGTTATTTAAACAAATTGCCTCTAATTATAAACATCTTAATATGCTGGCTCTGTGGATCCGCATCAGCTATGTTTGCCCATTCCTTCAATTCATGTGCATCCAACACAGTTCAATGCCAGCAACTACACATAATCTAAAATACAATCCTTATTTCAGTATCTATGTAAACATATAGTCTGTTAACTTCATCATCTTCATCAAAAGTATGCCTAACCCCATTAGGAAGTGTTCTTGTTATAAGTGTATTCCTCAGCTTTCCCCAAACTATCTTCTTCTTGCCAACATCTCTAGTCTTTTATCCTGCAATAACTCAGCCAACACTTAAATCTCCAAAAGCTGCTTGTGTTAATTTCTTTAAATCACAAATATCATGTGTAAATACTGGCCATGTAATACTCTGCATTGTGGAATAATAGTTTATTTTAAAGGGAACTAGAGAAACTAAGAACTAGAGAAATCTAGTTTTTTTCTAGAATTAATAAATGCACATCCTGTTCACTGAGGAAATTAAATCCACACTGAGCAATCTTCAATATGTTCAGAATATGACAGCAAGAATCCTATCAGGGATGCATTACACCTGTTTTCAAGTCCTTGCACTGGTTACCTATCAGATTTCGAGTCAACTTCAAAATCCTTATCCTCCTTATATACTGTCCTACAACTGTTATTATTGATCTCCGAATTATTGTACTTGACATGACTTCATTCAGCCTTTCCTGAACGTCTATGACAGGCAGAGAGAGTGCTGTTTCTGGTGCGATCTTTTACAGCTGACATTTCACTGTTTTAAACGAACAAGAAATTAGATTGCTCATAAATCACTTATTCTATATAAACACAGCGTAATTGCCCTCCGAAAATCTTCTTTTTCTTGTTCGTTTTAGAGACCTTGATCGAAACTGATTTTAGATGTCAGAAAGGATTTATTTTCTCTGTATTTCCTACATTGCTTTGTCGAGATTTTAACTTTATATCTAACTTTATATCTAGGCTCAGATTTCAACTATAAATCGTACAGTAATTAATAGCAGTAAATACTGATGTTTATACATAAAAAAGTCATGCCTTGGAGTATAGACCCCCAAAGGAATGCCATAGACTCAAACTGCAAAATAAACACATACAGAAAGAAAGTATTTGTATTGTAATTGCAAATCCTGGTACTGTATGAGTGATTGGTATGACTTTCCTCATTACAAATCTCTTATTAGAATTTAAATTTCTCTGTAACTCCAGGTCAGAACAGAGAAAATGTAACTGCCTTAAGGAGTTTAAGATTATGAAAAATAGAAGGATAAGCATGATACGTATGTCTTCTGTCATTTTCTAAGTCATGTTACTGAGCACCAAATCGTATTGAGAATATGAATCCATTTAAGGTTTATACCATTAAAGTAACGGTTTATTCCATGCTGAAAATGTTTGTACCAGACTTTTTTGAGGCCTGTTTAATTGTGTCTGAAGTCTGATGTTGTAAATTTTATTGTTAAAAAGATCCATGAAAATGTCACTACTAAAGTTAGCTGGTACTGTTGGTACTGTAAGTGGCAAGTAGAGCTCATATTTTAGATTTTAAGGAAGCAACGGACACAAGGCAGAATACACCCTGGACATAGCGCCAGTCCATCACAGGACAGACAGACACAAACACACACACACCAGGGCCAGTTTTCCCATAAACCAATTAACTTACCAGTATGTTTTGGAGTGCGAGAGGGAGTCATATCACACATATGGAGAAAAACCATGTAACCCAGAGAGAACATGTAAACCCCACACACACAGGATGGCAGGAATTGAACCTAGGACCCCAGTGCTGCAAGATAGCAATGCTAACCACTTTGCCACCATTATAAATGGATGGATATCTTAGTTATCTTTCTAGTTCACAGGTTTGCATGCATAATTTAATTTTGAAAGCCACTGAGACATCAGGTACTACTGTTGTATTTATGAAAAAGAAACAAAACAAAAAACATACTAACAACTGTGCCATCCTACTCCTTAGCTAATACATTTTATTATTCATAAACAGTTAACATTGTTAGCAAAATATTTTGAATTATATTTAACCCTATTTTTTCTTTAGTTTTGTATTTAACTTATTATATGATAGTCAGACTTAATGTATATTTGAACAATGAAAATATATTTTTACAAGATTTTACATTAAGCACTTAAAATTAATATGGTTTATAATAGTAAACTGTAACATGCTGTAACAAGATCGGTTAAACTGCGAAGAAAATGCTTTCAGAGAAAATGTTTCAGGTGTGAAGAACATAGATCTCCAATGCAATTTCAACCAAACCTGTTCCCACACACCCTGCCCCCACTACCATTAGAATATACACAAAGCACTCAAATCTTTCGAGCTAATGATCAGGTGACCCGAGAGAGAGCGAGAGAAACACCAAGGGGTGCGGAACCAGGGAACTATTTACATGGAAAACGGGCGATCTCCCCAGACTGTCCGCCCGTTTCACTGTTACCTGGATACCTCTTTATTTAGAACTCACTAACACTGATTTTTAGTTTAGAAGGATTCAAGTAGGGTTTTAGATGAAAGGCAGCGACCTTAATCAAGCCCAAATCATAATTGAACCCATTCAGAGCCTACATTACATTTTAGCGTTTCATTCTGAGCAGAAGACCCTCACACCTGAAGAAGGGGGAGGTGTTTTTCGCTGGAAATCTCGCCTGCTTCTACTTTACAACCGGAGTGCTGGCTGTGACGAATTAAACCGGTTTTACAAGTTTCAATCACAGACCATGTGACATGGGAGTCAGGAAACTCCACCGGATTTGATAACGCTATAAAAACGCTATAAAATAATGTGACTTGGCACAGAACAAGTTTACAGCACAGTTCAATAATAAATGCTGACCATGACTTTAGAAGCATAAATTGCCTTACACTCAATTTAAACACAAGCTGTCTTTAGCCCTCTAAGCTGGTTCATACAGAAATGTAGAGATCCAGGCTCAGAACACACAGCTTCATTAGCGAATACATATGCAGGACAACTAGAGAAGACGTTTTACAGAGGATGGATTTTTAGAAACATCCCATCAGTGACATCACTGAAGTCAACTCCTAGGTACTGTAACTGTCGTGTGGATAGTTTCACAAGAATCAGACAAAGGTTTAAGCATCGCTTGTTCTAGATAAAACTGCATAAAAAAACCAACAACCCATAATGTACTTCTTTGCGGCTCTGTTTGCCCAAATCATATATTCACAACGTGAAATCTAGAAAATAATATTACATAACCAAAATCCGCAATATGGAAACAGAACCTGTGTAATTGTTGATAGATGATGTACTCGTAACATTTTTTCAAAACGAACTACAACATTTAAAAAATGACTTGTATGTACTTGATATCTCTAATCAATCCACGGGTCCCAGCACGAAACGAAACTAAAACGCATACCGTTTCGCGCTTCTTATTAGTTGCTCAAAAGTAATTTGACCTTATGAAATGCATAATATAAACCTAGAAACATATACGTGAGCAGTACTTAAGCACTGTAGTATCGGTGTTAAGACATACCTCTCAAATACTGTAAATCAAGTTAAAAATATCTCAAGACAGATTCTGGTCATAATGAAACCATGTTTCGTGTATGTTTTCTTTAAAGTACCGAGACCAGCCATATACTGTATGTTTATGTTCCAAAATTAATATCGTTTATGGCCTTCACACGCGTTGCAGTATGCTCCTATTCTTTTTATGCTCAGCTACTAAGATTTCCCTTCAGTGGTAAAATTAGATATGAATAGTCAATACTTAAACGGGCACAGTTAAGACATTAAATATACATATACATACTGTATACAGTACAGTTTGCATACGGTAATATGTTTATGTTCCTAAATCAATCTCTTTTATGAGCATGTGAAAGGCATGGTGAATCACTGTACTTTGCATGATTGGAAACAAATGCGTGATTGCGAAATGCTGTGGTGTTACTTTTACAAAGATGGTCAATGAAAAAAAGAATGTTGACCAGGGCAATACTTTGAGTTTACACTTACAGCTTGTCCAAGGTCATTCATTATTAATACTATTAGTAATATCTTCGTTAAAGACTTTGATGGCCACAGCTCAAACATGAGAGGTTGAGCTTTATTAGCTCCACCTTGCGGAAATTCCGGATACTATTATTTTGCTTGTCGTATTATAGGAGAATTTACGGTAAGTCGCGGTATTTACCGGTAGCTTGCGGTAGACTGCGTACAGCGTACCGCAAAATAATGCGGTATCGCCCGCGCATTTTGAATGGCTGCATCTGTATGGCAGGCACTCATCAGTCACTCAAGTAATCACAAACCTTAGACTTTATACAGTTTATTGTTTAGGGCTGTAAATTCATCGAAAAAGAAAGCCTACCTCTGCGCTAAGCTGCTGCTCTGCAGATATTCTTGAATTCTGTCCAGTTCTTCAAGTGGTAGCTGGGCAATGCTGTTCTATAGCACAAACAGAAGACAGTAGGCAAACCAAGTTCTTCCTGCAGGGTAAAACTACTGTACATAAGCATAAGGATTTATATTCTTTTATTATGATTTGCAACACAGAAATTCCACCAAATTGACAAGTTAAATGCGTCAGAACCTGAATTTCTATAGTGTGGCAGGGAATTCCCAGGTTGAGTTCATACTGACACCTTCATTTTAAGAGAGGGCAAGAGAAAGATAAATGGACAGGATAAGAAAATATTCTACAAGGTCAGCAGAAGATTAATTTTTAATTATTAGTAGGTTTCCACATAAAGGGACCAATCCAGAGATTTTGGAACATCAGGCAAAATGGTCAATCTGGATACACAGCAATAGAAGGAAAAAAACAATCTTTCTTTCCAGCAGGTGTAACAGGTCTGAAACACCGAACAGTGCATTCCAGACCGAAGGAGACAAAACCGAAAAAAAAGAGACAATTATACAACAGTCCACTAAGATACTTTTCATAGCACAGCCACAGATTCCTTCCTTTTACCTGTAACGTTTCTGCGAGAAGCATCTCTATCCGACGGCAGGCGAGTGTGTCCACCATGCGTGCCAGGACACGGAAAGGCGTGTTGATGAGCTTGTCCACATACAGCATGAGCACAGCTCCCGACTGGCTGAGGTGAATCCCCTCCAGGCACTGCAGGGTCTTCTTCAACATGGTTGGCTGCACAGGAGAGAGAAACACTACTGAAATACTACAGTGCAATGCTGAAACCTGTGAATATGTAGCAGCAGTAAAAAACAGAGAAAAACAATGCGCATTGTGAATATACCACATTGTTACAAATGAATGGGGTTAATCGGTTTTTAACGACACTATAAAGTTCATACAAAATAAAGCAATGGATTTATTGCAGTTATGCAAAGAGATCTAACTGTTGTCATTTCAAGGAAATCGCACAGCATTTCTTATAAGTCAAATCGTCCTTCATCGTAGTGAACTCATGTAACACCTACCTAATCATGAAGAACCAGACAGGTAAGATTTAAATTGCTAGACAGCTAGCTATTCCAAACACAGCTCACATTTAAAAGCTTTTTTTTTCCTCCCAAAATAAAAATGAAACATTTCCTTAAAATGTCATAGGCAGGGGTACTCTACTCACTGTGTTCCTGACAGAGAAAGAATTCAAAATCAGACCTCTGACAAATGCCCTTACTAAACAACCCCTAAACAGATTTGCTCACTTAAAAACGTCAAGCAAATATACAGGTGTTTACCTTCACCAGGGTGCATCTTTGCATGAATGCGGTAATCTGCACTCTCTGAGGTGGAATCAAGGAAATTCCAACCCAGTGCTGAAACACTTAATATTATATAACCAGATATCAAAACCAGAACAGAGACACTGCTATGGCGATGGGCACTCACTGTCGAAAGGTTTTCACAACGGGACTGGATGGCCTGTATGAAGAGACCACTGGCAGCTGAATTCCTGTGAATGGCACTGATGAAATCCTGCACTGGAGGCTCATGGGACAGATTAATCAGGTCCTTTACGTGATTCACAATCAGCCAGGTGAGGTGCTCCGAGTCGTGAAGGTTCTGGCACTAGGAAGGAGAAGATTTAAAACAAGACAAAGACGGAAGAAAAAAATACTGTCAGACTTTAAAAGGAGAGAAATAGGGGGCTACTGGAACGTTGTTATTTGAGTAACACTTTTCAGTCCAGTTTCTCAATTTTTATATTCCCGTCTACATTTAAGCCTTTAAATGTTAAAGCATTTTGGAATTTCTGTGTTTAGCGGTTTCGATTTGAGCCATCACTGACATTTCAGAAAAACAGCCGAAGGTTATAGAAGTGAACTGCAGAAGCAGGCAACCTCTTTTACACCCCCAGTTATACATCCTAAATGAGTAACTACTGTTTAAAGCTCACACCCGCAGTCAAATTAGACCCTAGTTAGATCCTGAAGAGGCCTCAGAAACTCCAATTTAGCCCTTTTAACATTCCAAATTTTAAAGCAGATGTTCCAATAACTTGTTTACTCTACTGTAATTAAATATCACAAGATAAAAAGTGACTTCTGAATTTTCTCATATGAAGAGCGAATGGGGTTGGAGTGAACTTACAACATAATCACAGAACAGAATCAGTGCTCCTCTCCTGACGATCTCCCTGCTACACATGGCCAGCCTGGACTCCGGTCGGGCCTCTTCATTGTCTCCAGATATGTGGGGGCTCAGGAGCTTTGTGCTGGAGAGGCTGTGCCTCCTGAAAAAACAAAATGCATCTTACTACTCAACAGATTCTTCTTCATAATGTTACTGCAGTGTGCCTATTTCCAAACAGTGTGTTAAAGTTGCCGAATGCCTTAAGACGGCTGAAAAAACACTATGAAGATCTAAAGCACATTTGGCAAACTTGCTTTGAGAAAAAGCAGAACATTCAGTTCCTGAGAAATTAGTTTACAACAATGTGTAAGTTTGAACCTATTGCAGAAATATCACTAAATACGATGCAAGTTTAACAGAAGTTTAAAAGCATGTTTTCAGCATTACTCAGATTCGGGAAAACACAGAATAATGCTTTGCTTATAAGCACGGAGTAACTGGTTGGCACAACTGTCAATGAAAAGGGACTTAAAGGGGAACTGCAATTCTATTTTTATATTTCGGGTTTAGAAAGAATTAGCACTGATGAGTGCATTTCAAACTTCGATGAAAGTAAAATGTACACAATATTGTGTAAAACAATTTACATTAATTTACATTACGGTCTTATTACATTGTAAACAAGGAGGCTTGTGAATACATCTCTTTTAATTGAATAGAAAAAATTGCACTCGACCTCAAGACGGTCGATGAAGATGACAAACACAGCTTACTTGTTAACTCTGCATGCGTATCACATTGTAACATTTCTGTGGTGAAATGCCTGCGGCACAACCTGTACTTCGCTTATACATTGTATTATATTAGTCATTACAGTGACTAGTGAGCAGGAAGGGCCGCACCACGTCACAATTCACATGAACTCTTGCTCTCGCCCGTGGCAAGATCAGGGGTTGGCAACAACATCACGACTATATACAGTAGTACTTTCAAAAAGTTCATGATTTTGTACCTAATTTGGAATTTGTAAAATTTTTCTATACCGTCAATTTATTCATTTTGCTAGCGAGATTTACTAACCAATCTGAGAATCTGCGACTGCAGCTCCCCTTTAAAAGCTGATAAACACACTTCAAGGAAAAACTGAATAGTCAGTTCCTGACATATATATTACAAGCATGATGCCTACAAAGCAATCTGTAACTGCATTGCAGAAATATCACTAGAACAGCACTAAGACAGTCTAAACCAGTTCATTAATGAACCCCATATTCACGTAGTGTCCTGCATACCTGAGGCTCTGACCTACCTGGGAGTTTGGTGCACCTCTGACCACCAGGTGTAGTTGGTGTAGTTGATAATGAGCAGGATCTGGCACCAGAGCAGCACCAGGGAGGGGTGTGTGGTGATGAGAGACTGCACCATGCTGCTCACATTCTCCAGGGTGTAGAAGCTGCCCTCACAGCCATCGCCCTTCAACAGCTTGGTGGCAGCTGCAGTGATTCTTCGGAACATACCTGGGGTGACAGTCAATAGTCAATAATCCTATTTTGCACAAAGAGCATTCCGTATGAGCAAGCTTACCTTAAATAACATTTCTATCAGTAATTCCTTCCATTCTCTGTCCACTGGCCAAGCAGAAACAAGTTTCAAGATATAAGCTACCCCCGTGAGAAGAACAAGAAAAAGCCCCAAGTTCAGTACCCAAAGCTCATCATTTACTTTTTGTTCATATTCTATTATGACACTTTTTATTTATTCAGTAAAACAGTAAATTTCTTTATACGCGAGGATGAGGTACCTGAAGTCTGTGTGAGTGTGGGACTTAATACATTATGGGGTAAATGACATGGAGCTGCAGCTTGTAAACCAAGCTATCCTGTACTAATATTTGTGTTGTAACTATTTCAAAAACATTATTTATTGGTAATAAGCATTTTTTTATGAAAAAGAATACTGTAAATTTAAAGCATTGTTTTCCTCTATAATTTGAGTTATTGCATGGGCATACAAATTAGATCAGTTATAATATTACATTTTACCCTGTATTTGTTTTTTTAATTCTTAATAGAGTGGATTTTCTTTACTGTTTTACTGTGTTATTATAATGCAGCATTACTGTACTATAATAAAGTGTATTACAGTATAGAAATAACAGTCCAGAAAGTAAATAAAGTGTACAGCATTGCACATACAGTACTCTAAAACTGGAGTAATAAAATTGATATCTTTGAAGACCACCTAGGATTTTTTATAAGTTAACATGTATTTGACAGCATACACCCACATACAGTACAGGGCATTTCTCTCATAACAGGTCTGCACACAACGTACATCTCTTGCTTTCCTGATGGAAACCGAATAACTAAAGCATAACCCATGATGCACTTCTACATTTACATGTTAGCTCTTTGGTGACCAAACTATGCCTTTACTACAGAGACAGCCGGAAGTGGGTGCCCCCATTTACTCTCCTATTTCGCAGCTTGCGAATGAAGCAAATGTGGTCACTAATAAATTTGAGCGAATAGGTGAAATTGGAAATGTAAAACAAATCACTTTATAAATACTGCAAGAAACAGCCATGTTTATTGTCAGTTACTCAGTTACGAAACTGAAAAAATCATCTGGGGATTCTGGACTCAAGACTGGAATCTAACTTTTTTCTCTGTGCCTGAGGACTCTTACCCGATTTGAAGATATGAATGAGGCACATCAGCAGTGTGCCAAGCTGTTGACAGTAGAAGGTGTGCTGCTGCTCACTCATGTCCACTTTAACTTGTTTACTGGAGATCTCTTCCAACAGGATTCCAACCAGCTGCAGAAGAAACCTTTAAAAACAGCAACATCGTGAGGGAATAAAATACCAGTTCCTGGATTTGTCATGAAGTACAAACTACGTCTTACTTTTATTTCCACCAGCTTGAGATTTAATAATCCGCTTCCAACAGACTCAATGCTGGGTTTATAAGAAATAAACATTCTTTTCCCATTAAAGTTTATGTAACATTCCTTGTTGTGTGGTTAATACATAATACATCTTGAGAAGGGTATTCTTTGATGTCATTTCAAGGAATCTGTCATCTAAAATTGCTCAGATTTGCATTGAGGACTCCATGCTCAGAACGGACGAAATAGCATCGCTCATCCCTATTCCTGGAGCTCCACAACACAGTGGCATTATAGCAACAATTTCTAAACACTTGGAACATTTTAGTTTTGACTACTGAAACAGGTGATTTGTTCAGCTAACGTGTTTAGAGATTACATGAAATGATAAAAAGACTGCAGTTCCCAAAGACCACAGGAGGGTATTTCTGACTTAATGGAACTAATTACCTTATTAAATTGATTAAAACTCACAAATGACCCCCATTTTTACAAACCAGTGACTTAAAGGTTAGCAATACTGTAAGTCCTAAAGGATTGTGGTACTGTTAGACTTGGACACCCTTTGCTTATACCATAACAAGTGTTCCTCATATAATGCACTCAATTACTTAACTAAGAACCAAATGATAGCGCTGATGTAATGAATACATTATAAACCTAGCACTGAATATGTAATATCTTTCTCATTTTTTCTACATTTTGTTATTTGTTTGTAACTGTGATCAAATAGGTTACATTCTCTCTCTTCATCCACCCGTAAGCAATTAACAGCAAGCTGTTCTCCGCAAGCTGCAGCGGTTGACAGCAGACCTTGCAAACGTTTCCTCTGGAGGGTATTTATTCTGAGCCTCTCCCGTGTGACCCGCCGAAGGAGGCGTGTGCGAGCTGTAGTCTTGGAGCTTGTCGATGGTGAGGCAGGAGAGGAGGTAAGGAGACAGCGAGAGCTCCTGAACGCGAGACAGCACAATATCCTCTGTGGACTGGGAGATGAGGACTCGCAGGACAGCCAGGATACCCGATACCCACAGCTGCACCGTCCCCACAGAGGACTACGGGAAAAACAAAAAAGAATACAAACAGGTTTGCACTGTAACTTAAAGCCCTTTGAAACTTAAACTTTTTCTTCTTAGAAGAGGGAAAAAGCAATGAACAATTTCAGCAGAAAGGCATTTTCTAATTTTGAATTTATAGCCAGCAGCCATATCACCCTGGAACTCACAACTGGCAGCCCACTGAAGCTCAGCAGGTGTGAGCCTGGTTAGTACCTGGATGAGAGACCTCCTGGGAAAAACTAAGGTTGCTGCTGGAAGCAGTGTTAGTGGGGCCAGCAGGGGGTGCTCACCCTGCGGTCTGTGTGGGTCCTAATGCCCCAGTATAGTGACGGGGCACTATACCGTAAACAGGCGCCGTCCTTCGCATGAGACGTAAAACCGAGGTTTTACTCTCTGTGGTCATTAAAAATCCCAGGGCGTTTCTCGAAAAGAGTAGGGGTGTCACCCCAGTGTCCTGGTCAAATTTCCTATTGGCCCTTACCAATCATGGCCTCCTAATAATCCTCCCTCTATGAACTGGCTTCGTCACCCTGCGCTCCTCACCACTGATAGCTGATGTGTGGTTCTGGCGCACTATAGCTGCCGTCACATTATCCAGGTGGGGCTGCACATTGGTGGTGGTGGAGAGGAGTCCCCATTACCTGTAAAGCGCTTTGAGTGGAGTGTCCAGAAAAGCTCTATATAAGTGTAAGCAATTATTATTATTATTATTATTATTATTATTATTATTAATTTAGGTTTTGTGACAGATGAGTCCATGGTTTTTTAAAGATTGCTTCCGATATTTAGCTTAGATTAATTTGTAGTGTTATTATTAGGCTTGGGTAGTGCAAATTGTAGGGACCTGTGTATCCTAATATTTAACACTGGAAGAGTGGGAGCCAGATGAATATTATAATTATACATTTTATGAAAGAGATCCATAAAACAACAGGGTGTCAAACCACGCACAATACTAAAAAAAAACATCTCTCTGCTACACTTCCGCATTTTCTCCCATGCGTGGTCACGGGGATCGGATGCTAGCTGAAAGAAAAGCAAAACTGTCTATTCCAAGAAGGGTGGGCAAAACAAAAACAATGGGCAATTCTAGAGAAAACACAGATATTTCCATTGCAAACTGGATTTACAGAACATCAACATCAAACATCAAACAAATAAACACATCTCTTCCCCCCTAATTTCATTAACAAGGTCCTCATTATTATAGGGAAGGTGGCAGTAAGGCCATTCTTAGTTCAAGTCCAACACTTCATTACATTAACAACTAGTTGTATGAAATTTGGATTGGTAAGCTCAAACAATTAAAGACACAAAAACATGCAACAGAAAACCTATAACAGACAGTATCCAACCACCCTAAACACACACCATTAATAAAATAAACAACAGTGAGATCAATAAAAGTGGGATCTGATGGAGTAACAATGAGCCGTGCAAGTTATCAAAAGTTAAAGTGCAGGGTTTATGCACTTTACAGGGAAGGCGCTGTTACAAAACCTGGTAGTCTTGGTCTTGATAGACTTAAACTGACTATCAGAGGGGCCAGAAGTAAACACAGGTTGGGTACTGCCTCTGGAAAACGCATGTACCGTGATACGTACCGCGGTATACCACGAACTATTTGGCATGTTTATATATGGAGACTCTCTCATAGTTTGATTTCATGATTAGTAAAGCATATTGAGTTGCGTACAAAATAAAGTCATGAAAATTATGTTGTTTTGTTGTTTTATTGGAAACAAAGAAGTAAAAATAACACTGAACAGTGCAACAGAACAATTTAACAACCTGCAGATTTTTGTCAATCATTTAATGATTAAATTTATTTCACAAGGTACTGGAGGTTAATTTTGCTTAGCAAGATAATGTAAAATTCAAAATATGACAGGTGTTTGTAAGTTGTAACATTTTTTCTTTACAACGAGTTGTAACATTCACAACCTTACAGTATGAAACAAATTTAGCATGTTCTATTTCCCTTGGCTATTTCATCTAAAACTTCAAAGAATTGCGTTTCAGTCCAGAGAGGAAGTGCGAGCCCACAGTGGAATGCTGGCATCCTACAGTTTTGGAGGGGACATACACTGCTCTCTTTAGCTACTTCTTGTCTTGGGCAGAAGTGTTGCCTTACCTAACAGTTAAGGACAAGGTCAAAACGCTCTCAATGACAGATCTGTAGAAAATAGTCATTGCTTCCTGTAAAACTCAAAACGTCTTTAACTATCGCAGGAAGGACAACCTCTGGTGGCGAGCTTTCTTCACCATAATGGATGTGTTGACCTCCCATTTTAGAGTGCTGGAAATTCTCCACCACCTATACATTGATGAATTGTGGTGAGAATGCTCCTTTTCTTCTCCTAAGTCCACCACAAGCTCTTTTGTTTTGCTGACATTTAAAAGTTGTTTAGGCTGCATCACTCAAAAGAAAACTCACCATGTTGCTAGGCGTGACAAACATGCTCCTGAGAAGCATGTCAACAGGCCGCAGTGATGAAGGAGCCACAGTCTCAAACAGGGTGTTCAAAACCCCCAGTGCCTCATGGGAATCCAGGTGCATCTGCAAACAGCATAAACTAACGTCAAGTCTTAAATTCACACTGTAAGCATCCAACGCTTTCCTGAAGGAAACCAAAGAACTAAAGCATAACCCATGATGCATTGCTACATAAACATCTGAACGCTTTGTTAACCAAGCTGTGCCTTTACTACAGAGACCGATGCAGGTCAGGTGAAGGAGATCCGTGAGATGAACATACTGTGTAAGTGGATGTCCGCATTTATGCCCATAAATATGCAAATTAGGTTCACAAACAAGAAAAAAGTAGTCACTAAAGATTGTGTGCAACAGGTGAAATCATGAATGTAGAACTTGCGAAAATGGAGGTTTTACTGTACTCAGTTTTGATATAATGGGAAAAAATACTGACCATAATTACTATACATGTGAAAATGAAGACAACGTGTACCTGCTGCTTTGCGATCATGGGCAGGATGATATCTGCTATCTGCCGTGACAGTCTCTTCCACTTGTCTTCATTCTCTTTGTGACACTGCTGCAACACTAGGATGAACATCTCCAGCACCTGAAAAATGAGGACAACATTCAGTGTGCCCTGACCCAAGTAAAAAGAGTAAAGCTGAACCTCCAATGCATTTTTAAAAAAACCTATGCAAAAAAATGGTATAACTTTTCTTCCAACAGTATTCTGGTGGCCTGTAATGTGCATTCTGGGGTCGGAAATGTAATTATATTGAACTGTCACTAGGAAAAAAAGGAAATAAAAGAGATATTCCACATCCTAAAAGAACAAAATTCCATATTCTAAAAGAATAAGGACAGAAATTATGGTGCCATATCAAACATTTACCTGATGGTATTGTATAAGTCTGAGCAGCATGGAGACCACCACCTCCTTTTGGGTCTCCAGCTCTTTGCCTGCGTCGGCTTTGTTGGACCCTCTCAACACAAACAGGTCGTGGACAATAGGCTGCAGTGCTGGAATCGCTGAGAGAAAAAAAGCACACTTCATCACAATCTGACATGGACTCCAACACCTCATGGAATCGAGCAATCTGTCAATCACTATACAGAACAAATAGTGTCTATACAGTCACACCCCTGTATATGCTGGTGAGGCATTCTTGAAAAGTGAGCCATGTTAGCAAATCAGCTTTCCACACGAGGATTAGTGCAAGTACTGTACATACAGTCACATAAGAAGGATTTTGATACACGTATTATTTTCTTTGAAAGTTGGTCATCGATGAAAGCTTCCATGTTTGCTTCAAGCATGATATTTTATGCAGTATTAAAAGTGTTACAGTGTAAATAACTATGCTTTGATTTAAGCACTGTACTTTGCACATTTATGAATTCAGTCTGGTAACACACAATATTATATAATATATAATATTGCGACAGTGAAGCAAAATTGGTCATTTTTGCTGTGTACTAATGAAATTTGCATTTCAGATCAAAACATTAATATCAGACAAAACCACACAATGTCAGCTTTTGTGTCCGGCTATAAGTTTGCACGTATTCTTAACGATAATATAACAATGCCATTTCAGAAGAGCATAGGTAGTGGGGCAAATGGCTGACAGGTGTTTTAATTGCTCATATGCTGCGTTAGCTGTGAAAACAAGAGATCTGTGAATGTATAGCCTTGGTTCCAGCCTTTGGCGATTACTTTTTGAGTCTGCCTCTTGAGTAAGAAGCCATAAACTAAGATGAAGACTAGAGAGTTGTCAATGACAGAAGGCACGTTACCTAATAACGTGATCGTTGGGAGTGATGAATTTGCAAAGCATTGGGCAACAGAAACCGATTCTCAGTATAAGTACTGTATAGCAGCAAAATATTTCTGTATCAAATCAAAAGATAAAGAATCGACTTAAAGTGTATACAGGGTGTGGTATACATGTCTTGGAAGATTTTATATGGATTGGTGTGCAAAAAAGGAGTAAAGTAAACAGAGCATGAAAACCAGTTAGATCCTGGTGGCAATGACAGAGGAATGAGATGGTGCAGGATCAAGTTATCAAAACGGCAGGAAGACCAAATTATGACAGACCGAGAAGAACCATGACAAACCCGAGCCCCTTACTTTCACGCGAACCCCACCCCAGAGGAAGAAAACACAGCTCTTTGCCTGCACTACACCTGAAATCGTTCTGACAGCCTACACGCAGACGCGGTCGGGTTGTTTTCTTCCCCAGTACCCCCTGCTCCGTGCCAAGAGCCGCACATACCGTGTGTGACCGCCTTCCTTCCGCTGGCCATGATGCCATCGCACAGCTGGATGATTTTGGGGATGCCGATGATCTGCTTGGAGTGGTATCGCTCGTAGGACAGCAGCACCAGGAAAAAGAAGATATTGGGAACAATGGCTTCTGAATCCCTGTGGAGTAAGTAGCTCACCATTACAGAGACCAGCACTTGGGGGAATTTCATTCCTCCTCCTGATTTTTGACTGAACCAGTTCTGAATTTTGCAACACAGGAACTAAAATGGGCATCTCATCATCATGAGTTAACCTGTTGTAAATTATTTCATAGGCACAGTAACAAGATACATTACAGTTACTAACTTTATATTGATAAGGTGCAATTTTGTAATTTTCTGTTATCAATAAGTGTTAACCATACAACTTACCTAAACTGTCCCACTTCAATGTATTCAAACTGCTTCAGAACAAATCCAATAAAAACCTACAGAAGACAACATTTGAACATTTAAATTTTCAACTGACTGCTTTAACCACTTCCAGTACTTGCTGGGCTATTTGCTATTCCAGTATTTGCCAGGTGGAAAGATTGGGGATTTACGGATTCATAGTTTTTTTTAATTTCTCCTTTCCTGTAGTTAATTACAGTGCCTACAGAAAGTCTACCGACCCTTTCCAAAATAACACATTTTGTCGCCTAACAGCCAGAAATCAAAACCCATAAAATCAGAATTTATTTTACCTTTATTTACATGTTGTAACACACAACATTCAAGTGAAAAACAAACGTCTATTATTCTGAAAAGTTATTACAAAAGGCATACAAACACCTGAATTAGCAGTTGGCAGAAGCACCTTTTGCTTGAATCAACGGGGAACTGCAATACTAATTTCATAGGTTAGAAAGAATCGGCACTGATACAGTAAGTGCATTTTAAAGTGCAAATATGAGATTCAGAACTTCTGGTGACATTAGGCAGTCTTATTACACTGTAAATAAGCAGGCTTGAGAATATATCTCTTTTAATCCAACAGAAATATTGGTCTTGACTTTGAGTCAGTTTTGTCGACAAATTCTACTTCTTAAATCTGCATGCGGATCATGTTGGAACAATTCTGTGGTGAAATATCTGCTGAAAAACCTGTACTTATTCACTTGTTCATCACATTACATAAGTCATTACAGTGACTAGTGAGCAACAAGGGCAGCTTCACATTGCAATTCCTCTGAATTCTATCTCTCGCCCGTAGTAAGACCAGTGGTGTGCGACAAACTGGAGACCATACAGTACTTTCACAAAGTTCCCGATTTTGTGCTTAATTCAAATTTCTAAAATTCTGCGATATCATTGATTAATTTGTTACCGGGATTTAATAACCAGTCTGAGAAATTGGGACTGCAGTTACCCTTTGA
Source organism: Atractosteus spatula (assembly GCF_055471065.1). Taxonomy (NCBI): domain Eukaryota; kingdom Metazoa; phylum Chordata; class Actinopteri; order Semionotiformes; family Lepisosteidae; genus Atractosteus; species Atractosteus spatula. The sequence goes on from NC_142706.1 coordinate 39,563,342, forward strand.
CAGTCATAACTGTGTTAGGCTACAAAATGTGTTACTTTGGAAAGGGTCTATAGACAGTCTTGGCCCTATATATTTATAGACCCCAACACAAAATGTAAGAAACTGCACACAAAATATAACATTCAGAACATATACTAAAGGAAAATATATAATTATCATGATGTCTTAATTAAATATGAATACACTTTACAAAACCGCCTTCTACAGCAGACATCTTTTAAACATAAAAAACATACAGTACACAGTGAGTATATACACAAAGATACAAACAATCATTGAACATGCTCTTAACAAAAACTTGAAACGGCCTACGTAGTGGTGTAACAATTGCTATGAGAATTAGTTTTTGTTTTCATATATTATTTTTATATAACCTAATAACAGTCCCATGTAGCGGATGAGAGGCATTGTTCATGATGGCTATAAGGCTATATTTTCATCTATAAGGATCCTGAAGCTTTCCATTACTGAAGTGAAGTGCGTTAAAGACCAGAAGTCCCACTACACGGCGGACAAGCCAATGACACGAGACATTCCACAACACAAAATCAATAGGACGTAATTTTATGTAGCCCACACTGAACTTGCCCAAAAAGGAACTTAGCCAGGACACCGGCAACAAATTAGTCAGGACCTTGATTTAATGTCTCAGCCAAAGGATGGCATTTCCTATACAACAGTGTCCTCTATTAACATAATGGAACAACTGTTAGGACCAGAGGCAAGACCACCACCTGCTGGCCCAGCAATACTACGTAATCCAGAAAACTGTGTTTTTGAACGGTCTCAGTCTCATTTAGCTACTGAAATCTGATTAAACTGGGCTGTAAGGTGCTATGTCAGACAAGGAGAACAGGAATTTGGGCCTCTGTAAATGGGGACCCACAGTAAAGAAAACATTAAACTCCAGGTAAACATAAATAACATAGCTCTCTAAATAAGCATAATCCCAACTGGGTAGAGTTGATCCAACAGGCAGTAGCAACATGATCGCCAGGCAAATGAAGGCTGCGGCCACAGTGAGATTTTTCCCTGGAGATCTGGTCAAATGATTCCAGTAGGTATCGGATCTCACCTGATCGGAGTCCAGGAGGCAGTAGTTGACCCTGAGTTGCACAAGCTGAGCCAGCAGGTCCAACACCTGTCTCTGGAGGGACACGGAAGTGGTGGTGGTGTACTGCTTCAGTGCTTTGATGACCAAGGGCTCAAACAAGCGGATGTGGTTATGGATGGCATTCTAAGAAAAGAGGTTAAGAGGACAAAAATGGATTAAGTGATCTCTGCGTCAGCACGAGCCAACTGTACATCATGGTCCGGCGGTAAAAAAAACAAACTAAATAACAAGGAAAGACTTTGAAGAGCTGAATACACTCTGTTCAGACCCATAACTCATAAGGGGTGACATTTCCTTGTGCCACAAGGTCTAATAAGGATTTTAATGAATCAAGAAAACATAATACATCATAAAAGATTAGAGTATATAGATTCTTTTCATAAAAGTTTAAAATGAAGCCAATATGACTGGAAACATTGGAGCCACCACATATTATAAGCATGTGATTTCAACACTATTTTTGACAGCTCTTGTGGTTTTTGACCATTAAGTATGTTTATCAACATACAATGCATCAGTTGTGAAGCCTTCTGTGCCATAAAGTAAACTTTGTTAATCATAGGAAGTGATATTTTTATCTCCTGCACACAAGCGGTCGAATACTGAATTCTTCTATTCTGTGAAGATAGAGTATCCATCAGATTCACTATTATGTGGAGATAGTGCTGTTCTTCAACTTGTTTCCCGCACAGCAAAGTAAAAAGATTAAAGAAGACACTAACGTCTTCGGGCAATATTCTTTGTTCACAAAGGCTGCCCTTTTCTTCTTTTTACTTTTCAGTTCGGAATCAACCTCTTAACTATTTCTCTGCTCCCCAGTTGAATCTCCTCATCCCTCCATTTTCTAACCGCTTTGTCCAATACTGGATCACAGGGCAGTCAGAGCACGTCCTGGCGAGCAATGGGCACAAGGCAGGATTCACCCTGGACAAGATGCCATCCCACTGCAGGGCATATACAGACACACACACACTCACACCAGGGCCAATTTTCCCAGAAACCAATTATCCTGCCGGTACAGTATGTTTTTGGAGAGTGGGAGGAAACAGATATTAACACATGTACTGTACAAACTCTGCTCAGACAGCACCCAGAAATTGAACCCAAGGCTACTGTGCCTTGTGCCACCCATGTGAACTTCTTCAGGTTTAAAAATATACCGTACAGGAAACAGTACAGCAAAGCTTTTATTTGTGGGGTCAACCATTTTCCTGCTTTTTTCCTTTAATGGTGTCGTCTATTAATCTCATGGTGTGTTATACTACAATGTAATTGTTACTTTCAAACACAATATTCTGCTTCAAAATCAATATGACAAACACTGGCCTGCCATTGTTAAACCCTGGAATAAGATAAACCTTTAAAAAATGAATGTAACTCATACCGATAACCCAGGAAAGTATGCCAGACAATGTCATGTGAGCGTGCTTTACCTTATCTGCTCGATGCTTGGTTACATTAGTGATGCTTGATCTCAGCTGGCTGGATACTTTCTGCATCACATCAAACCACCTACGGTTAAGAAGCAGACAAGCACATCAGAGAAAACATGCATACCTATTTCATAAAATTAAAGCAAAAGAAATGTTGTCAATAATGTCCTGTTTTGGAGGCTTGGTGTCCATGCTCAAACCTCTGAAACTAGCAACTAGTGTTTCTAATGAAGCACTGGCTTAGTGTAATTGTATAATTAAATCAATTAAGTTAAACTCATGTACTGCATAATTGGTGGACCTGCCTATAAGACGGCTATTCTTTACTGAGCCACATTCCCCAGAACGCTGTGGGGAATGAGTTGCCGCACTCAGTCACCTTAGTAATTCTGAGAAGATGACTGGTCATGTGATACATTAAAACCAGGAAACCGAGGCTTTCTAATTTGGTCTTTGTCTGCTGTCTTTGCCGATCCTGTACTGAGCAAACGGCACGAGGAAAGAAAACCGACCAACTGAACAACTAACCGAGCTAGTGAATGGTTTTGTGGACATGTACTGTAAGTATTTAAATCTTCAAAGAAAGAGATGTTTTTAGCTGCCTGATTACTAATAAAGGGCAGAATCTGGCTAGACTTTAATATAATAAAAGAGCACTTTTCTCTTTCCCTTACGGCTGCTTTGTCTGTCAGTTTTACCCTAACCAGCCTATCAATGCCACTGTCTAGGACACCTACGACCAGGATCTGAGACACCACCACTCAGCAGCCCAGGAAGAAGAACAATTTAGAAAGCTCCACCTTAATTCTGCCAGGGCTGTATTTTGCCATTTCATTTTGGATGAATGTATGAGATGATACAATCTCACGGATCTGTACTTATGAGAGTTTTGTTCACAACATAACAACATGTTCTTTTAAAAAAAAAACAACAGGGAGATTAATACCACTGAATCTTTTCAGCTGAAAAAAAAGCCATTTACTTCTAGAGTTTTGTTCATTTTTACATTTTTAAGCTAAGTGGGAGAAAGAAGGCAACAGAGTTTTCTCGATGCGTCTCGAAGGCCGGACTCAGCGAAGCCTCACCCCGAGGTGTCCTGCTCCTGCTCGGCCTGCACCATGTTGCGCAGGCTGGCGTCGGCCAGGGCCTGTGTGAAGTGAGTGTAGGGAGCCATGAAGCAGTAGTGGTAGAGCCCAGGCCGCAGGCTGGAGGAGCCCAGCCGAAGGGCCTTCCCCTGAGACTTGCAGGGGTTAGAGGAGGAGCCGTCGTACTGAGACGCGAGATTGGTCCCAAACAGGGTCTTCAGCAGCTGGAATTAAACCATAATAATATAAAAATAATTCCTTATACTTGTATATCACTTTTCTGGACACTCCACTCAAAGCGCCTTGCAGGTAATGGGGACTCCTCTCCACCACCACCAATGTGCAGCCCCACCTGGATGATACGACAGCAGCCACAGTGCGCCAGAACACTCACCACACATCAGCTATCAGTGGGGAGGAGAACAAAGTGATGAAGCCAGTTCATAGATGGGGATTAATTAAGTGGCCGTGATTGGTAAAGGCCAATGGGAAATTTGGCCAGGATGTCAAGGTAAAACCCCTACTCTTTTCGAGAAATGCCCTGGGATTGTTAATGACCACATCGGTTTTATATCTCATCCGAAGGATGGGGCCTTTTTACAGTATAGTGTCCCCGTCAGTATACTGGGGCATTAGGACCCACATAGACTGCAGGGTGAGTGCCCCCTGCTGGCCCCACTAACACCTTTTCCAGCAGCAACCTTAGCTTTTCCCAGGAGGTCTCCCATCCAGGTACTGACCAGGCTCACACCTGCTGAGCATCAGTGGGTTACCAGTTGTGAGTTGTAGGGTGATATGTCTGCTGAGTGATTACCTATAAAAGGGCATTTACATTTACATTTTCTGCCCAATTTAATATTTGTCCTCTACTGGCAACGTTTTGCTTTGGTTTGCGTTTTTATCTAATTTGGTCAAATCCAAATCTCTTTTAAATACCACCAAGTGTACTGCACTGCTGATGGAAGGCCAGTAGAGGAGTGCAGATGTTAACTGAGGCTCCAATCTCACTCACCTGCTGGACACACACAGTGGCCATTGTGGGTTCTCTGCTGAAGCATGACTTCAGATAACCCAGGATCTCTTCAACACACTAAAAACATTAAATTACACAATAAACTGCATGGTCCAACTTCATACAACGGAATATGTCTCTTTAATGTGTCCTGCATGAAAAACTGCCACATATTCACTTACAGCAGCAATCCATTAATGTTTTCTCCTTCCTTAACTACTCAAACACAAGAAAAACATTCAAATATGGAGCGTTGGCTGGAGTAATCTGCACCTTGCCTGGATCTGAAACTCTAGGCCCAGAGAATTTAAATTCAGTGAGTCTTATAGATCACCCTACATCATTTGTTTCCGATTGGCAACACTTGAACAATTTTTCAGATTGATCAATTAAGCAAACAATGTGCTCTGCTAAAGTCAAAAAGGGCTAGCTTTCAGTCCAAATAACATCTACAGTGGTGTGAAAAAGTGTTTGCCCCCTTCCTGATTTCTTATTTTTTTTGCATGTTTGGCATACTGAAATGTTTCAGATCATCAAACAAATTGAAATATTAGACAAAGATAACACAAGTAAACACAAAATGCAGTTTTTAAATGAAGGTTTTTATTATTAAGGGAAAAAAAAAATCCAAACCTACATGGCCCTGTGTGAAAAAGTGATTGCCCCCCCTGTTAAAACATAAATCAACTGTGGTTTATCACATCTTTGGAAAGCTGAGTTCAATTTCTCTAGCCACACCCAGGCCTGATTACTGCCACACCTGTTCTCAATCAAGAAATCACTTAAATAGGACCTGCCTGACAAAGTGAAGTAGACCAAAAGATCCTCAAAAGCTAGACATCATGCTGCGATCCAAAGAAATTCAGGAACAAATGAGAAACAGATCAATTGAGATTTATCAGTCTGGAAAAGGTTATAAAGCCATTTCTAAAGCTTTGGGATTCTAGCGAACCACAGTGAGAGCCATTATCCACAAATGGCGAAAACATGGAACAGTGGTGAACCTTCCCAGGAGTGGCCGGCCGACCAAAATTACCCCAAGAGCGCAGCAACGACTCATCCAAGAGGTCAGAAAAAACCCCACAACAACATCCAAAGAACTGCAGGCTTCACTTGCCTCAGTTAAGGTCAGTGTTCATGACTCTACCATAAGAAAGAGACTGGGCAAAAATGGCCTGCATGGCAGAGTCCCAAGACGAAAACCACTACTGAGCAAAAAGAACATAAAGGCTCGTCTCAGTTTTGCCAGAAAACATCTTGATGATCCCCAAGACTTTTGGAAAAATACTCTGTGGACTGACGAGACAAAAGTTGAACTTTTTGGAAGGTGTGTGTCCCATTACATCTGGCGTAAAAGTAACACAGCATTTCAGAAAAGGAACATCATACCAACAGTAAAATATGGTGCTGGTAGTGTGATGGTCTGGGGCTGTTTTGCTGCTTCAGGACCTGGAAGACTTGCTGTGGTAAATGGAACCATGAATTCTGCTGTCTACCAAAAAATCCTGAAGGAGAATGTCCGGCCATCTGTTCATGACCTCAAGCTGAAGCGCACTTGGGTTCTGCAGCAGGACAATGATCCAAAACACACCAGCAAGTCCACCACTGAATGGCTTAAGAAAAACAAAATGAAGACTTTGGAGTGGCCTAGTCAAAGTCCTGACCTGAATCCGATTGAGATGTTGTGGCATGACCTTAAAAAAGTGGTTAAGGCTCGAAAACCCTCCAATGTGGCTGAATTACAACAATTCTGCAAAGATGAGTGGGCCAAAATTCCTCCGCAGCGCTGTAAAAGACTCATTGCCAGTTATCGCAAACGCTTGATTGCAGTTGTTGCTGCTAAGGGTGGCCCAACCAGTTATTAGGTTTAGGGGGCAATCACTTTTTCACACAGGGCCATGTAGGTTTGGATTTTTTTTTTTCCCTTAATAATAAAAACCTTCATTTAAAAACTGCATTTTGTGTTTACTTATGTTATCTTTGTCTAATATTTCAATTTGTTTGATGATCTGAAACATTTCAGTGTGACAAACATGCAAAAAAATAAGAAATCAGGAAGGGGGCAAACACTTTTTCACACCACTGTAGATTACTTAGTATTAATTACTTAATTACGTAGAACTTCACCCTCAACTGATCACAAATTTCAGAATTATTCTAAGTATTTGGAAATTGATGATTTATCGATTGCCTATAAAACCTCTGGGACTGGATCTCTCCAGGAGAAGGGTTAGAGACACCTGGTCTAATAAGCACACACAATAGCAGGGGAAATAGGAATGTCAAGTGAGTAGAAATTAAATGTAAGGTACTGTATCATGCAAGAACACGTGCTAACAACAAAGCAGCACAAGGTTTTTAGTCTTTAGACCAAGCAATGCTGATAAATATGAAGCGTAAAGGGATTTCAATTTACTGACAATGCAAGAAGGACCACTGAGAGAAAACGGAAACTCGGACACGGATTATTTGACAGTTATTACACTGTACAGGGACTACGGCTTGAATTTGTTTTGTTTTTTAAAAAAGGCCGAAGAGAAACCAAATACAACAGGTACACTTGACATATTTACTATGATATATCACAGACTTCTCCATTGGTCTCTTACATCTATCGTTCTTAACCTGGAATACCATTAATCCTTTACTTTTCTTAGCAACGTCCGTGGTCAAAGAATATCGCTTCCTGTTTATAATGCCAAATCTACTGTTAATGACTTCTGTGAAATCAGCTTGGCTGTATCACTGAACACCTGAAACACATATTAAACACATTAAAATATTACAGGAAATCTCCTATTTTAAATGAAGCACTCACCTTTCCGATGTCCTGGAGGGTGGCAAGCTCTAGCAACTGGGACAGCACATCAAGAGCGGCCCGCAGGAACCCTCCAAACTTTTCACTGGTGTTCTGAAGGTCAAGTGTCACCTGGGTAATTCATCAACACATGGAGGGACGTTACTAACCAATGACTAATGTAGGGCTCCACAGCTTCATTCCTCAGATTTCATTAACCTTTAAACTGAACTTCCATTTGTGCTTAACTGGACCAGTTGAACACTTTTCAGAGGTTAAATAAGAATAACTATCCTAAACTCCTGCAGGATCATGGCAGTCAAGCATGCGATTTGAGCATCGCTGAGGGTGTTTGGCCAGCAGTCCAGCCTGTTTGGCATAGAGTCTACCAGGGTCTAGAACTCTGCAGGAGGGAAGCAGGACCACCCTTCCACACGAAAGTCAATCGACTCATGCCAGGATGATGGAGGTGGAAAATGTCATCTAAGTAGTCATTCCAGGGGTCACTGGGACCCCGATAGCTCTGGTGACTGAACGTGAGTGTTATGCTCATTAAACCATTATGCGACCACACGTGCTCTGAAAGACACCCATCTCTGCAGAAAATAACTGCTGGTGCTGTAAGCCTGTCCTGCATTTTTAAACACATCCCTAGATGCTCGGATACTTGTTAAGGGAATGGACAAGCCACACCTGTGTGGATGCCCTTGTGTTCGATATACTGTACTTCGTGTCCCTCATTTACCCATTTCATTTCTCTTGTCCAATACCCCTACACACAATTACAAAACCATACAAAACCTTATAGTTGGCATGTGTAGCCTTCAGAACATCGTAGAGTTTGAGGTATGGAGGGAGATGGTAGAAGTTGCCCAGCGTAGATGACTTGTTTATAGAGTTGGTCCCAGTGGCGTCAGCTGGTCTGGCAGCTTAGGAACACAAGAGAAAGCCAAGAGATCAAGTCACATGAGTCAGGGAGGTAATCCACCTACAAAGCCAATCTTAATCTTATATGATGAATTTATGCAAGCAGGTGGTTTATTACCTTTCTTATGACAACTATTCCTACTTTTAAAAGTGCAGTTAAGAGTCTACGGTTACTCACAGCCTTTACCAAAATGACAGTGCAAACTCTCAAGCTCCACAGTCTTGAGAATCTTATCTCTTGGTCCCAGAAGTCAGTGAGGGAAAGTGTGTTTCAGTTTAAAGGTATGACGCAACAGAAAACATTGAAGGTTCTAGTCTGGCTGTTTTGCCTATCAGGCTTCTCAGTTCGCCTCTATTTAGATTCAGCAACTCAATAACGTACATGAAGAGAACTTAATGCGGGTGTACACATATATATTATAACTTATCAGTACATAAACCCAGAAAATTATTTATAACAATGAGAAAGCACAAAAATACTTTGAAGTATCTTGGCTGAAGTTTTTACTTTTCAAAATCTGAAGTGTCGTGCCAAGATTCATCCACCAGGTGGCACATTTTGCTTTCAAAATGACTTCTTAACTTGTGGATCATCCAAATTTAGAAATACAATAAATAAGCCTTTCATCTTTGTCCAAAAGTTAGGTAACAAGGTTTACACCAAACTTGTTACCTTTGCACAAACAGAGAATACAGACATTTCACCATGTCTGCACAACCAAGGGAGATGAATCCAGGCCAGGGCCCAGGTGGTTCACTGTTACCTGGATTGCTCTCGCTACTCTTTTTCGGGCTCATGGGGGCAGCAGCCTGCTCTGCTGGCTCCTTCTCCTTGCCTTTCCTTCTTATTGGGCTCAGCGAAGGCGTGTTGGCAAGAGAGGGCAGGGTGGCCTAGAAAAATGGAACAATAAATGCAATTAAACAGGGTAAACCTTTTTTTCTGAAGGCATGAGCATTAACTGACGATATGGGATCAACTTTCCCACTAAAATGCCATTGAAGAAAAAAAATATATAACAGGCTTCTAGAATGTCCTCTGCAAGTGAAAAGGAAAGAAACCAGGGGTCCAGCTGGAGATAGTATACCTTCACAGCAGGCCCGGGGGCCACGTCGTCGATGACGTGTGCGCAGATATTGATGATTTTCAGCAGGTGAGAGAAGAGCTGTTCCACCATGGTGACTACAGTCCGGTCCCCCAGCGCGGGCCAGGGCTCCTCCTGTTTCGTCCCCCCGGCGCCGGTCTCGTCCTCCGTGCTCCAGGGGTTCTTAAGGCACTTGGGGGCAGTGGCTGTCAAGGCAGGGTTTTCGGACTCACACTGGTGCAGACTTTAAGACACTTTTATTGAGCACAAATTGAAGGCCAGTCTATCCCAATGTTTCAAACTTCAATGGGACTCATTAAAAGCACCAGGATTTCACTCTTTTTGTTCCTACAGTGCCCTCCTGATTTATTCATCTTCCCAACGAAAAAGTAATAAAAAACATATTTTGGGGGGCGGAGCGGTGGCACTATGGCTAAGAATCTGCACCTGTGGCTAGAAGGTTGCCGGTTCAAAATTCCACAGCTGGCAGAGGAATCCTACTCCGTTGGGCCCCTGAGCAAGGCCCTTAACCCCAACTGCTCCAGGGGCGCCGTATAAATAGCTGACCCTGTGCTCTGACCCCAAGCTTCTCTCCCTGTCTGTGTGTCTCATGGAGAGCAAGCTGGGGTATGCGAAAAGACAAATTCCTAATGCAAGAAACTGTATATGGCCAATAAAGTAATCTTACCTTGTTTAAACAAATCAATGCTGTCAAAAAGGCAAGCACAGTTCATGATGTCCTAAATATTCCAAAGTTCTTCTAAAATACCCTTTTTCGATTCCTACCTATATTGTGCCCGTGCATCCGTACTGTGAGTGGTCTTATCCTGTTCTAAAAGGGAATTTACTCTGCTAGAGGCAGTGCTGGGAAAACACTAGATCCGCTGTGTCTGGAATTTGATTCTAACTCATTTTTTGAAGGCCAGACTAACCCAATTTTTCAAACTTCATTGGGGCTCATTAAAAGCACCGGGGTTTCACTCTTTTTCTACATACAGTGCCCTCCAGATTTATTCATCTTCCCAATGAAAAAGGAATAAAAAACATCATATAATGCAATGATTTAGATATTGGATAATGTGTTTGTTAAAACTGTGGAGGTGTTATATAGGACCAAGACACATAACCCAATCTGTAACTCATTCTAAATCATACATCATTTTTTTTTCTATTTCATCAGGGGTGTAAATAAATCTGTAGGACACTGTAATGAGACAATATCTCACAAGTTCGACCTCACTGTTCCATCGTAAAAGGTCAAGAGATTCAGGTTATGGAAAAATCAATATTCAACGGGACTGTTTAAATGTACTCAAGTTGTACCTGCAATCAAGTTCCCAGCGAGGATGAGTGTGTCCTGGTGTGCCGAGAGGTCCAGGGGAAACCAGGCCGAGGACAAGAGGGACAGCACCATGTTGGCCATGCCCACAGTGCAGTTCTTCTTCGCATCCTCACTGTTCGAGTGGGACAGGCTGCAAACAGCACCACACATCACTACCCTGCGGCCGGCTGCTCTAGCAAATTTTCCAGCAAATCACTATGACAACTTGAGCAGACAAAAAGCAGATCAAAGGTCAAAGAAGCAGAGATTTTTAAAAAGTGCACTTAGCTGATGAACTTCAAGTGAAATCTAAAACCGTAGATTAGTGAGAAATGCGTGTAATACAACATGCATACTGTAGAAAATAAGCTGTACGTTCATCAAGAAATTGGCAAACTAAATACATCAAATAAGCCAGAAAACAACCTTCTTTGTTGACACCCATGTTTCTTTTACATTTTCTTCTGGGTTAATATTAGCTTCAAGCCTGGGCAAGTGACATTAGCATTTACTGTGAAAGCGCCGGTGCATTCTTCCATACCTGAAGGAGCGCCCCCTGTTCTTATAGAGGCTGGAGCGGAACGGCTGGCTGGCGGAGGAGCTGACGTACCCACAGTGCCAGCCAGTGCTCCAGGTGCACACTGGGAATGCTGAAGACAGGAGGCACAGGGCCTCACAGCAGCCAAACTGGAAAACACAAACCCACGTCACAAACTTTGTCCACATACAGCTGCTCGGGATTATTTTCCCACCAAAAATTCAAAATGGTTTTGAAAACTCCAGCAGCGTGTTTTTCATGTCTCAGCTCACAGCTATGAGCCCTGCTACCACATATGTGCAAGAACAAGGAAGTGTGGGCAGACTCCTGCGCTGGAGGCTCAATGCCAATTGGAGGAGAGGCAGGTCCCTCATCGACAGAAGTTCGAACCATGGCCAACTATGCCTACCCTTCTTCCTTCTTGGGGAATTGTCGGTCACAGTCCACTAGTAACGTAACGTAACCCAGGCTCGAACCCACGACGCCTGGATCATTTACTGTAGCTCGACCTACATTTGAGTGAGCTCCTTTACTGGGTGACCCACTTGGGAGACACTTCATTTCTCAAATCTGTTATCAAATTTTTTCTGCCTTTTTAACACCAGAAACAGAATTCATCACAACCTCCATATTGAGACCATTCAACAAGGTACTTTTCCCGTGCAAAAACCTTGTAATTTTGAAGAAAATATTACACAAGAGTTTTCACATATTAAAAGACAGCTAAAAACAGCCTAAAAAAACCCCATAAACACTTCATCTTCTATAGAAACACTGCACCACCCTGTTGGCTCTGATACACACATACGAACCTATGACTGCTTGTACATTCACTAAGACTAATGAAAATGAGCCTTTTTTAGCAGTGCTGCAGAATACGAAACGGGTGTCCATCTGGCTGCACACTGCTGAACAACTCACTGTGAGAGCTCTTGAAGTGGACGATGCAAGCGCGTGGGACACAGCAGTGACAACTCGGGACAGGTTGTTCTCTGTAGTGATGTCAGATGCATTCTGGGAAATCCTGTAACCTCTGTAGGTCCTGCAGGTTGTAGAAAAACATGGCAGGGGCACGTTAAAAACACTTGGCTTGATTCTTGGCAAGACGTTCAGAGCGGGACTTTTGTTTTCCACACAGACCTATTTTTAAATTAATGAAACCAATCATGAAACAAAGATTATCTATTCTAAACAATTTACAGTCTATCCTAAGCCCTGTCGATTACTGGCGGTGAATCCAACCACAGATACTGTACACTGCAAATCAAACCAACAACCAGCGCATGTCTGGGGAGTTTATACTCTGAGACCACAAGCCAAGGAGCTTTTTTCATGCCGACTTTGTACCTTTAGACATAAGAATAAAGCAAAGTCTTCACTTTTCAAAAGACCATTGATCGGTCTTAACAAGACAAACAAATCTGATAAGATTTTTGACATTTTCAGGTCATCGACAGTAGCTTAGTTACTTCATTTTCTACAGGCACATAACAGTGTCTCAGTATCTTTCTCAAAAAAAGCTAATCAAGATGTGTTGCATAATTAATATTTACGGGTGAAAATATCAATACATCCATCCATCTTCTAACCGCTTTATCCAATTCAGGTTCACAAGGGAGCCAGAGGCTATCCCAGCAGGCAACGGGCACAAAGCAGTATGCACCCTGGATGCGAAACCAGTCCATCACAGGGCAGACACAGACATGCACACTCACCCCTGAGCTAAATTTCCCAGCAGCCAATTAACCTACCAGTATGTTTTTGGACTGTGGGAGGAAACCGAAGCACCCAGAGGAAACTCACACGAACACGGGGAGAACACACAAACTCCACACAGACAGAACCGCAGGTCCAGAACTGAGCCAGGGCCCCAGCACTGCAAGGCAGCAATGCTAACCGCTGCACCACCATGCTGCCCAAAGTATGATGACTTTAAATTATGTTTACAGAGTTTCAATACATTGGGAGCCTGTGAAGAAAAACTTTGGAATCACAAAAACAAAAATTGATTTAACAGAAGAGTCTATATTCTAAACCAAGAACTGAACACATTAAAAACAAAAACCGCAAAGAATACTGAAAGTATGTATCAAGATTTATGTCAAAGATTATTTAACTGCACCAAAAACAGGGTACAACTCATTAAATGGTTATCCGTTTAAATAGCTCAGTTTTTCTAATGTTGCTTTGCATTTCTCTTTTTATACACATCCAATTTGTTTGTTTAGAATCCAATGTTTAGGATCACAGCAAAGAATCCTGTACTAAACAGGGAGAGAAAGGACATTTGAGCCTCCTATTGAGGCATTTATCTTTTGACATGCAGCGTATTCCACTGTCTGTTACAGGGAGACTGGTGCTCACTAGAGGAACAGAGCATCTCTCACTGATATCACTAGCCTGCCTGTGGCACATGGGAAGTTACACTAGATGCTGTTTCACCGAGACCTAAACGAGTCGGTTAGCCACAATCCCCAGCTCCAGCTTTCCTCACACCCCTGGTTGTTCATGACGCGACTACCGACATGCGATGTGAAATCAGATTTAAGGCCAACCTCACATCTCATCTTTGAAATCAGTGAAGCAGCACCAGCTACTGTATCTCATAATTCAACATCCAACTTCCAAATGCTCACGCACATGCACATGCTATACTTAAAATTGTTAAGGTTAAGAGTAGGAGTTTCAGTTAAGTGTGTACACTACAATTGTTTATAGAGTGCAGACTATTTCTTTAAGAATTTTATATGCAACAACTATTCACACTGGAGCGCTCCTGGAGCGACGCAGTCACCTGGTGATGGTGCTGACTGTGAAGTGAGAGGGAGGCTGGGTCTCATGCATGAGAAGCTGCAGGTAGACGCTGCTTTGGTCTCTGGCTATAGCCACCACTGGATCCGCCTGACCTTGGTCACAGTCGTAGAACAATCTGGAGACGACCCTGAAGCACAAGAGAAATCTGGTTTTATCCTTTTTTTCCCCCCTCGGTCCTATAGCTTGTAGTAACCAAAAATAAAATGGAACTATTAGAAAGAATGGAGAATAAAATGTATCATTGCTCTGTTACCAGGCAGCGCATTGTAAAAATCCAATCATTATTTTACCAGAGAGCCACTTATTTCTCTGAGCCCATCCTGGAAGCTGCAAGGCTGGACGGAGAGCACAGCCTGGCCATTGCAGAGCCATAGAACAGGCAATCAGACCTGAACAGCTCCCCAATCGTACATCAGCACTTTATGATGACTACTGACAATGCAAGTGGACTATAAACCCTCCAATGCACCAGTCACTTTATTTTAATAGCGTATTAGATTTCTTTTTATTATTCATTTTTACTTTTAATTTATTCTTATGTTTATGCTTTTTAAGTACTCTGGTTATATCTTATGGTTTTATATTATGCTGTGCCTGATGTTTTTGTGTTACTGTTCTTACTGTGAGCACACTGGGGCAAAATCCTAACAACTAAGTTGGTATGGCAATAAATACTGAATCTGGAATCAGCAAGTCTTTGGGAGGTGGAATATCTTTTTTTATTAGAGCCCCTGGCCAAACCGCACATGGACAAAGAGGTAACATGAGACCTCCACACAGACAGAACTAAAGCCAGCACACTTGTGCTCTGAGGCAGCAACACTAACTGCCACACCCCCTCACTTTTTATTGACAGACACAAATACTAAACATAAGAACACCAGAAAAATTACAAACAAAAGGAAGTTACTTGGCTTATCAAGCTCATTTGACTTCTAGTAGCTACGTGAATGTGAAGATCTCATCCAGCTGGTTCTTGAAAGAAGCCTGGGTATTAGCTTCTACATACCGTAGCTGGGTAGCTTGTTCCAGATTCCCACAACCCTCTGACACAGTTTACTTTACGATGTCCAAAGAAGACTGGCTCTTCACATTTATATGAGGTGTAAAGAATATGATATTAAAAAATATTTTCCTCCCCTGTATACAAATTCTCTTCAAAACCAGAAGAGGTTTCTTCAAACAGTAACAAGGAAAAAGGAAATGGAAAAGTCAAAACAAACATTTTAACTTCAACAAACACATACAGTATAAATGAACGTCAGACAAGTAAACTTGCCTCTTATTTGAAAAGGGGCAGCCTTGGTTTTGCAAGCAAATAAGGAACTTGAAAAATGTACAAGAGTCACAACCCCCATGGTTTCCCAGCATCTTCCAGGCTCCGTACCTGCACACTGTCATAGCAGCAACATGGCGCACTCTGGGATCTTCATCCCCCAGCAACTGAATGATGACATCATTAAGCACACGGTCCTGGAGTTTCAGTAACTTCAAATGAGAAAAACAAAAATAAAAAGAGAAAACAGTAAAGAATGTTCGAAGACAGAATTGTACATTTGAGGACTGCAAACAGGTATATTTAGATTGCACTGAAGTCCAACTTTTGTTCATTTGTGGATCACCTTAAAATGTTCCTCTTACCCATTGCAGGAATGAAATGCATAATAAATTAGAAATTGCATGTCCTTAAGCCCTTCGGTCAACAAAGAAGCAAAGCTATTAAGTATGCATCACTCAGAGAAAAACCTAAAAGATTTGTGTGATAAACAGTCCCTTCTGGATAAGAAATGTATCTCCTATTTCTTTGAAAACACTTTTTTGTGTTTTTTTGTAACTTGCCTTTATTAAGTGAAGACTGAATTACACTTCCAGACTCCACTGGACTGAACAAGTTCGTATTATGATTCTTAAAAACACACCACTGTCTGAGCAGTGTGGAAGTTAATTATAATTTTAACCTCATATGATGAAACAATTGCAGCACAGATAGCAGTGAGACATTAGACTCAGACTGACCCCAGTGTAGTGGTGATCTCCTCTGTGTAAGGTCTCAGTTCTTCTTTCAAGGAAACTTATTAACCTGGAAATGGAAATAATAAGAGGTCTTTTAGAACTCCATCATTTAATTTTACAAAAGATACAGTAAGAGCAATATGGTTTTGGAAAAAAATAATAATCCAGCTCCATCATAATTTCTTATGTATCTGGACATGTTTTTCTGGACTGATTTTTTATTCACTGGATGACAATGAAGGAAATAAACTGTGTGTGTCACTGTATTTGGAAGAAGTTACAAATGAACAGACAAAAATTACTTGAATTCCTTTAAGTATACACATTCCTTATGGTTCTGGCAAAAGACACCAACTCATAATAAACCAACTGCATAATTATTTGTCATGAAATTATTAATTGTGTGTATCTGGGGAAGGTCTGAACCCCTTTTAAAGTCTTGACTTAGAAAGCAGACCGGGATGTTTATTACCTAAAATCGATCTCGGACAGTGTTTCAAGTAGCTCAGTCCTGACCAGCCAGTAGGAGCTGTCCTTCAGGGCCAAGAGGTCAACGACAAGCTGGAGGCCGAGTTCGCTGATGGTGCTGCTGCACAGAGCCATGATGCAGTGCTAGAAAGCAGGGCACACAATCACACAGATACAAAAGTCCTTTGGCTGTTGCGTACCTTAACACTTATGGATGGATGATTGCCCATTATGCCTTCTGGCATGTAGGGTGCAGCAACATCCTGTTGCTGTTTCCGTAACATTAGTTTTTTCAGAGACAGGGTTGTTAGCCTTGTGCCCAACCTCCAACATGGAGGACCTGGCGCCCGACGTGGGACACGAACCCACTACCCTGAGATTATGAGTCTCATGCTCTACTAAAAGTGCTAGTCGGGGCCTCTTAACACTTATGGCTCAATGTAATAATGCTCTCTTAAATTTCTACAGCACGTTTCATCCCAGAGCATTCCAAAGTGCAATGGACATAGATGAAGATCCACTTCACCCACCTCTGGAGTGTAGTACTATACATAGGGACTGGACTTGTGCTTATTGTCTTGAAGCACTCTTACCCTCACAGCAGTGCAGGCTAGTTTGCAGGTGACTGAAGACTCATCTCTGAGGGTCTTCTGAAGCAAAGGCACACAGTTTACCAGAGATATGGGGTTTCCTGAAACCCAAAACAGATATTGTTCATAAGACACATGCAATATGCTTTTGTGATATTAACATAACAACTATACTATACGAAGGAAAATAAAACATGAAATGTTGTGCTTGACTCCATCTAAGATTTCTGATCCCAACATCTTACTTGACATTAATGTATTGTTTTATTGTTTGCAATATCCACTGAGCATTTACTGTACCTGCCTGCCAGTAAATGTCACCTGCAAAAATAGCAAATAGCACCCAGAACCCCTATTTTGAAAAAAAAGTGTTAGAAGTTGCTTATAAACCACTTAAAATGAAGAAGAAATTATGACATTACTGTAAATAAATGACTATTTGACCCTGCTCCAAAAAAGGAGGAACAAAGAAATGCATTAAATCAAATGGTTCCCAGAAAAATACTGAACTAGTCACATTTTTTAATACAATAAAAAGAAACATTTTAACAATGGGAAGATATGAAAAAGGTATACGTGCCTTGCATTTTGTACTCTAGAAAAGTAATATTACATTTTATAAATCATTAAGTAATCAAAAGCCTTATACCAGTACACTCAACTCTCCTGTCAACTACCCCACATCAATCATAAAACAAAATTCAGTTTTTGCCATCAAAACAAAGAGACACACTATACATAATTCACATTTAGAATAGCTGCTAAATGACGGCTATTGTGTAGCAAGCTCAGAGAAAATTAGATGAAGTGTCACCTCACATGGTTTCACTAAGAAATTCTATTTCACTGCTATCCCACTTATTGCATGTACGCCCCTGGGTGGGACACTGCTGTTATTCCCTTGACCAAAGGGCATCACTCAAATTCCACCAGTCCATTTTCTAACTGCTTCATCCAATTCAGGGATGCAGGGGAGCCATAGCCTATCCCAGCAAGCAACAGGTGCAAGGTGGGATACACCTCGGATGCTCTGCCAGTCCAGTGCAGAGCACATGCAGACCGGGCCAGGACTTTAGGAGAAGACCAGAGTACTAGGAGGAAACCCACGTGAATGCAGCAAGATCATACAAACTCCACACAGATACCTCCCCAGGTCCGGAACTGCATCACCACTGCATCACCGTGCTGCCCTTCACTCAAATTTCCGACTGCCCGTAAAATGTAAAATGGTAGAAGGCCCAACTATATAAATGGATACAGATGGAAATCATGCTGGATAAAAGATTCAGCCAACTTTGAAATCTTTTTAGTTCCTAATCTCTGATTGCATATTGGGCATATACTGTATGTAATGAGTTATTTCAATGTAGTCCTCATTAATGACCTACATTTTTTCAGCTTGTTCATTATACTGTACATTTTTCTGGTGAGAAAGGAGGGTCTTACCTGTTGAGCTCATGACCCTGGCCAACCAGGGTTCGATGTTAAAGCGGGTCTTGTTGAGAATGGAGTAGATTATTGTACCACACAGTATAGCAGTGGCTCCTCGTATCTGGGGGTCCCCATGATCAGTATAATTCAAAATGTCGGATATATACTGCTGCTCTATAAATGAAAAAAGGTGGATAATCAGAGGGAAAGAATTTGAAGCATGAATGTAAAACATTGCAACACACTTATAAAGCCCCATCTTTCCCCAGTGGATTGTCAGTACCAGTACAAAGTGTCTAATACACTGGGAATATTCATATGCAGATTCATATGCAGAATTCTTAATTCATCAGCTGCTTGATGAATTTGATTAGCTGATTTTAAACCGCAGGAGTTAGGGTAGCCATCTCTTAAAAAAGGGCTAAGGAATTCTCTGTCCAATATTATAGCAGGTGTCAGCATTTTTTTAAACGGCACTGTGAAAGATCTGCATTATTTTGAAGGTTAATCCAATGTGTATTCTAGATTTTAAAAAAAAAAACAGTTCCTTTTCACCCATCCCATGTTCTTTTATGTATACCATGAGGTGGAGTGAGATCACGCATTAGGATGAAGGTGAAGGCAGAATTACCCTCTTGCAGGACCCCCTCCAGGGGCTGTCTGTACAGCCTGTTGAAGAAGGCCTCGGGGAGCAGGGCAGTGGCTGCCCCCACGCAGCTCACTGCCAGGGCCTTCACACTCACCCGCACCTCCCTGTCTGGGACAAGGCCTAGTGGGCAAATTCAAAAGGCTCTTTAAAAAAACTCCATTTTTAAAGTACTTTCAAATCACAAAAATAGACAGATGTGGAAATGCTTTGGGTGGCAGTCCATTAAAACTCACCACAAATTCAGCGAAGCCCTGAATTTCAAATGAACATAGGTCTAAAATATAAATTAGCCTTTGTGATGCTCATTGTCTATGTAGCCAGTTGTTGTACCGGGCTGTTTTTACATTAGAACAACTGATTGACGAGTAAAAACAGCACACTTTTTGCCCTGGACCAAGACTGCTGCCTCAGACACCTTCCCTTCCATGTTCCAGACTCAGGCAGACCTACATCAATGCTGCAATTCTTAGAGCAAAATGGAGACTTCTACTCAGAAAACATCAGATAGAAATGGGGAACACAAAGGTTACCGACACTTTGGCGAGTCAAAAAAACAAATTGTACAGAAGATCTGATCTTTTTCGACCCACCGCAGGGGAGCACCTGACTCTTACCGTTCTTCTGTCCAGTCAACAGAAACAATGCTGAGAGGTGTCGCACACAGTGGACAAGCGGTGCAGCCTTTGGGTCAGTGTAGTGGCCAATGTCCCCCCTGATTCTGGAGGGCTGAGTAAAAAAAAATGTGAGAGTGAGCTGGGATATGGCATGTGCACATCTTCACGCTATTACTATTTTCTCAGCAATATAACCAAACATCCTACTTATTAAAAACTGTCAAGACCCCCTCAAGTCCACAGAGGAATCTGACAGCATTCAATGTACATGCAAGGTTTGTCTAATGCATGAGGTGCTCCATATTGTGAAGGTACAATGCTACAATATCTATTTAAAGAACACAAGAACACTAGATAAAGGAAACTGAAGTGGAAAGCATCAGCATTTATAAATATGTATACTTTTATACAAACATATACATTGTTAAAAAATACTAACAAGTATTAATATTTAGCACATATTCAAGTTTAAACATACCTTTATTGATTCTATATACATTACATACAGTATACTGTACATTCTGTTTCCAGATTCAGTGGAAGTCATTTGAACTAAGAGGGGGCAAGCCCTAATGTAATTAGTCACCTTGTTTTCAGGTTCTGCATTCTCCACCACTTCGTCCTTTGGTATAAATCTATCTACACTGCTGTCAGAAGGCTGCCGGCTGTGGCCCATATTTTCCATCAAGTGCGGTTTGCTCAAGGCTATAAGCAGGAAGTATACAGGAAACATGAGTCTACAGGTCAACGTAACAGTGGCCCAATGACTTGGCTGCAGTAAGACAATAGGAAAAAAATACAGTTTTGGCTACAGCTCAGCAAATTAACAAAATCCAACCACAAATTAAATTCTAAGGCAAAATACAGGCAACAGCAGTTAACTTTTAAAATAACTTTTCTTAGTTGGCACGGTTTTAAAATGTGTAAAAACAACAGCAGCAAATTCTAAAAGAAACAATGAGAACTTCAGATTACAAGCAAAAGTAAATGGAAGGTGCCTTCCCAGGGCAAGTTCATTTGGTTCCCAGAAGATCCCACTGCTGGTATCTTGCTCGTTACATCTTTCTTCGATTTTAATACAGTTCAAAGACAGTTCACTTAAGTACATAAGAAAACAGTAAAAGGTTACAAACATTCTGCCTATCTAGCCCATTTGAAGCTATTTGCTTACTGACCCAAGGATTTAATTGAGCCATTTCTTGAAAGAAGCCAACAACAGTGGCTTCAATCATATGGGTAGCTGGTTCCATACTCCCACAACCCTTTGGGTAAAGGAGAGCGCCCTATTCTCAGTTGTAAATGCACTTCAAGCGTTACCCGTTAAGTCCTCTGCTTTGCACTTCACTGTTTATTCGGAAGAAGTCCTTTTGACTTTGTCAATGCCTTTGAGGACTTTATGCGAGACGAAAAATGCATTACAGGACAAACAGATGGATAAAAATAGACTGATCTAAAAGGGAACTGTGCTCATTGTCATAACGTTGCCTGAGCTTAGACGTGCTGCAAAATGGCCTACCTATAGTGGCATCAGTGAGGGCCCGCAGAGGCTCTTCCAGGGGATTACCACTGCCCTCCTCTTCCTCGTCCTGGAGTGTGCCTATCTGCATCCCTGAGTACTGGCTCTCAGTACCATCCAAGACCTGAAACACAGAGCACGTGGGACGTCAAAAACTGCTGGAAATTTAGTTAAGGACCCATTTAAGACAAGCTTGAAACCTCTTTTTGTTCATTCGATTTAGCATCAGATGGTTTACTTGTTAGAATTCAGAAGTATTCAGATCTGAGGAAACAATGAAATCCTTATTTAATTTGGATAAAATCTATCAAAATAGTTCATTTGTGTGTTATTTTTTCTTTCTTTTTAACGGCCATCGCTGACTGGCTGAAAGACCATAAGCAGCTTTCACATGGGCTCACTTGAATGCAGTTCCATCTTTCTCAAGAGATAATAAGCCAGTGAATGCAAAACTGATATTTGCTTACCTACAGTACAGTATGTATTAAGAAGAAGGGAAAATCGCATGGCTCTTGAAAACTGTGCCACAGCATATGATGCTGGAAAGCACAGGCCCCTAAACTGTTTTATACGTGAACAGCTCAATAACGTGTAGAATACAAAAAGGACAATGACCAGAAAAACTAAAGATTACAGAAATAGATGGAAACAAATGTCCTCCTATTGTGCAATTCTCCTATTGTACACGTTTACAACAAACCAAATAAAATCTTCAGTAGATAATGCAGGAAACCAACAGGGGTATTGGCTCCATTAAGTGGAACACATGCAGTCTCTATGTGGAGTTGTTAAAGGTCTTGCGATATGAAAGCGCAGTGCAAAGTTATGGTAAAAAAAATGATGAGCTGCTTTAAGGCCTTGTACACACACACACACTGAAGCAACCTTGACAGTTTCCAAACTGCACCTGCTGTGGATGTTGGCACACACAGACGTTTTACTACTGAAGTGAGTGCATGCTTCGTTTAAACCAACAACTGAATTTGGAGGACTTTCCAATGTCAATCACGAGGTGTGTGGTGGCAGAATGGAAGCCGTGTTTTTGTTTTTGTGGGACATGACAAATTGGAAATCACCAGACAGCCTGGGACGTATAGCTACTGTATCCTCTCTTCTGCAAAGCCAATGTTTCACCTGCACAGCACTGCTAAGCGCAGTGGTATAGATCTGCTTTATCACGCTGGAAGTGCCAAACAATGGTTTTGCCTTCTAACTGGATGTTTGGCTAGGAGTGACTTTCGCGATATCCTAATGACTTGTTAGGACAGGAAAGTCCATTACACAATGACTTGAGGAGCAACCCACCTAGAGATTCCTCTAGTGCAGCTTTATTACACATCAAATAAATGCAGTCAAAACTTGTCCCAATTGGGATTAACTAGCATAGTTGTCGCTGCCTTTTGGAAACAAACTGTGTGTATAGAAATTGTATTACGGATAACAGGTGAACTCACAATCATATTTAGGCTGTGTGTGTACAAGGACTGGTCTTTCACAGCATCTGTCAGCAAAGCTGGAGTCCATCAAAACCAAAACTACAAAACCGCTTTATTTCATGCATAAAGGACAAACACTGAATTTTTTATAGTTCACT
Organism: Atractosteus spatula; assembly: GCF_055471065.1. Classification (NCBI taxonomy): domain Eukaryota; kingdom Metazoa; phylum Chordata; class Actinopteri; order Semionotiformes; family Lepisosteidae; genus Atractosteus; species Atractosteus spatula. The sequence goes on from NC_142706.1 coordinate 39,586,340, forward strand.
AGGCTTACAATGTTGTTCCATCTGCCCACTAATTCTCTAAAAACCACAAGATAATTCTCTGGATGCCACCTAAAGAAGAGATCAACTTAATTTTGTCAACCAAGAAATAGTTTGACTGAAGATATCACTATCAGCCTGGTAGACTGTGAAGAAATAAACATTACTTTTAAAACATATCAAATGATTTACTATTTTCACTGATGCAAGTATACAAACAGTGTATGCATAAACCTACACACAAACAAAGCAGATATTCAAAACCCTGGTTCAGAAGCATACACCAGATTTTTGACAATCCAACAGACAACAAATTAACTGAATGTGACCTAGAATCCAGTGTCTTGCTCTACTTTTGTCATGGATTCATGGAAAGAGAAAAAACTAACTCAATTGGAAGAAACGGTGATCACCAATACAGCCGATTACACACTATTAAGATTTAGACATATTAGACTTATGCAGATTCCATTCACACCAGTACTGCTATGTGAGCAACAAAAACGTACTCGTATGAAACAGAGACTGGATTCGAGGAGAAAGGCTACTGAAGGCCAGATTGGCTTCAGAGCTTTATTCTTTTAAAAATAATAAAAAAATGACTCGCATGGGAGTTACTAGAAAAAAGCAGCAGCAGGAAAACAAAAATGACCACAAAATGGGGGTCAGCAGTCATGAGGCAGCTCAGAGTCGCGGAGGGCGGGGAGTGTGGCAAGCATTCAGTTGTGGGGCCCTCCTTCCTCAAACTGCTGACCTTGTCACTGCCACTACCGAAGGAGCGGGAGGCAGTGGAGTAGGAGGAAGAGGAGGAGGTGAACATTTCGAAGTCCGGGCCCTCACAGGAGGAGCTGTGGGAGACGTCGGCCCCCTCCGTGGAAGTCGGGGAGCCCCCCTCCGACGGCTGCCGCACACTTACGAGCTCGGAGCAGTCTGACGGGGTGACGGCAGAGTCAGGCCCCTCGGTGGTGGTCTGGGAGCTGTCGCTGGCCGGCGAGGACGCCTGGGGGTCGGCGTCGGCGCCACCGCTGCTGCTGATCTGGCTGGAGCCGCGGCTCAGCGCGTCCTCTTCCTCAGCGGGCTGACCGGCGGCTGTGGCCGGGCCGCTCGGGGGGTCCGAGGTGCCGCTCAGCTCCACGGAGTCGGCCGCCTGCAGGTTGTGCTGCGAGGAGCGGGGCTGCTCGGTGATGATGTCGTGCCCCCCCCCGGCTGAGCCCAGAGTGGACATCCCGGAGGAAGACTGCACCTCACTGGTGCCATCGCTGGTCACAGAAGCTGGAGGGGGGGGGAATAATTCCGCAGACGTTTAAACCCTACGAAATAAGCTCTTTCAGAAGATGGCGACTGAAATATATACCTCAGTATTCGTGATGGTTTAGCACCGTGAGGTTTTTGCAAATGGAAGATTCGCAAATATGGAACTTAATATTTTATGGGGGAAAACATTATGGTTCCACAGCTTGGAAAACAAGCTTTGACACTGTACAATTTTTCATAAAACTGCAAAACTATTTCTGAAAGTGTTAGTAATTCATGGTAGCAATTATTTATAATGAAAATGAGCACCAGAAACCTAACGAAGCATTGTTATCTCTCTATAATTCAAGTTATGAAGTGTGCAAACAGATTAAATCAGTTATGATATTATAGCTTTCTCAGTATGAGAGTTTATTCTTCGCAAGGCATATTTTCTTTACTTTTTTATTATCAAGAGTACTCAGTCCCATCTCTCGCAAACAACTCTTCTCCTCTTAAGATTTCTCTAATTCTCTTCCTTTTATTTTTTTTCTTATCCCTTTCTGTGAGACACATGAGAACTGTGACTGTGATAACTTAGAGGACCACAGTTTTTTTTTGTTATTTAACATTTCTTTTATCTCACAACAGTCACATGTCACCGCCACAGGCATTACTCTGAAAACAGGTCTCATAACAGGCGCATTAACACTTTTTCCGACAGAAGCTGAATAACTACAGCATAACGGGGGATGGAATGCAACATAAACATTAATTCTTTGTTAACCAAACACTTTGAATTTAATTATGGTCTGCAAATATGGAAAAACGTAGTCAGTAAAAATTTTGCACAAATAGGTGAAATCACGAATATTGAACTTGCGAATATTGAAGTTTTACTGCATTACACTTATATAGAACTTTAATTTACATTATCACAAAGTGTTGGACAGATGGAAGCCAATGTATCAGCTTCTTCTTAATGATTTAGTCTATATCAATGATGTCTACTTAAATGAGCGATCCATTCGTATGTTTTTTTGCACTTGTTATGCATTGAGCAGTTATCCGCTAAAATGTACAGGGTGGCCATAAAATCTTGCCTCCTTCTTCAAGATGAGCTCCTCTGTAACTGCGTTCCGTGTCCCTAAAAGCACCATTCATGTGACCCATGTCCCGTGTCAACTTCACGAAAACTAGATGATACCACAGAAATGTTCTTCTCAGAGAAGACCGTGATAAACACCATGCCTAAACATTTCTTTTATGGCATAGATATTGGAAAATCATACTCTAAGATAATTAAAAAACAGGCCTTCAATCTGGGTAAGTAAACTGTATTTAGAAAGCTCACCAAAACCATTTATAAATTTGAAGTGGTGTCTTCTAATACATTTATTAAAAATACTATTGTCCCAATCAAGCTTGAAAATCCAATTTAGATTGCACATGTAGAGTACATATACGCTGTGGCACATCTTTTGCTGATAATTACACTTGGACACGTGCTGATGTTTAACATCGGGGCTGCTCCCCAGCCACACTCAGTACCTGTAAAGGTTCCAGTGCTGACCTCTGACCTCGTCTCCGTGTCATCCTCGAGCCCTTCTTCTTCTCCTGAGAGCAGCTTGCCTGCCAAATGGGAACACCATTGATCTGAGGACACCAAACCCTCCAACAACCAGCGATCTCCAGTTACTCGATACACTAGCACATACTGTACTGTAGAAATGTATTCGGCCCTGACTTTACCAATGAAACCCACAACCCTCTATAATGTCACAGTCATTAGTTCGCTTTCTGGCATGTTTTTGCTCAGAAAAAAACAGTCTTCATTTCTATGGATAGTCTCGGGAATTGAGAAAATACCTTCTCCTGAAAGATGGTGAGAAGCAAACATGTAGTAAATCTGTTTCAGCACAAAAAAATTGCTTTCCGAGAAAAGAAAAAACAGACTCATAAGATACTCCCATAACTGGTGACTCATCATTGTGCGGACTACTTACAGTACTACTGAAAACTACCAGTACTACGCAGAGTCATGACGCCTGACGCTACTAGGAGACACAACTAAAAATAATCACCTTTTTGTTTTCTGAGCAGAAGAGGACTGCTTGACGACCCTCCAGCTGCAGGTGACAGGAAAGAAAAGATAAAGAAACCAGAAACAGCCCAAATAGAGAGGAGTGGAGCCCAGTTTAGAAATGGAAGGGTTGCTAATGGGGATAAGAAGCTCTCACCAAAGAGCAAAGCCTCCACTTGTGTGGTCCAACCACTGTGATGTGCAAGAAAGCAAAAGAACGAGCAAAGGCTGATTCCATGCTGAAAGGCAATGAGAAGAAACACAACATTTCAACTGCTGAGCCTAAACAAGGACTAGCAGTTGAAATGTTGTGTTTCTTTTCTCTACTTTTCAGTGTGGAATTAATCTTTACTCAAGCTTTTATTTTTTTACATATCCCCACTAGAAAACTAAAAGAAACTGGTTAATACCTTATTTAAGGCTCAATAATTTAAGATTAATAAAAATAATTCCTTACACTTATATAGCGCTTTTCTGGACACTCCACTCAAAGCGCTTTACAGGTAATGGGGACTCCCCTCCACCACCACCAATGTGCAGCCCCACCTGGATGATGTGACGGCAGCCATAGTGCGCCAGAACGCTCACCACACATCAGCTATCAGTGGGGAGGAGAAGGAAGTGATGAAGCCAATTCATAGATGGGGATAATTAGGAGCCCACGTTTAGTAAAGGTCAATGGGAAATTTGGCCAGGATGCCAGGGTAACACCCCTACTCTTTTTGAGAAAGGAAACTGGGATTTTTAATGACCACAGAGAATAAGGACCTCAGTTTTACACCTCATCTGAAGGACGGTGCCTTTTTACAGTGTAGTGTCCCCTCACTACATTGGGGCATTAGTATCCACACAGATCGCAAGGTGAGCGCCCCCTGCTGGTCCCACTAACACCTCTTCCAGCAGCAACCTTAGCATTTATTATAAACCAGTTTCATTCAGGTTTCCTCATATCCCACACACGAGATGTGGACCAACACCCGTGAAGAGCTCCACTTCCTGCCCTGTCTTGTTCTGCCCTTAAACAAACAGCGAACGGCGGGAATTTACCAATGAGCTCCAGAATGCTGCTGCTCCGCCCTCGGTTCTCAGCCTCCTCGCGGGAGATGCTGATCCGCGGGATGCTGCCGGCCGTGATGAGGGCGTGCAGCAGGTCCTGCGGCGGCGTGCGGAAGGTCTGCTGCAGCAGCTCGAGGGCCGCCGTCACCACGTTGTGGTCGCGGTGCTGCGTGTAGTGAAGCGTCAGCTCGTACACCTGCACGGCAGCACATTCACTTTGTAGCAGAGATATTTCACCATAACAACCTGGCACTGAGGAGCAGCTTCAGCGCCTGGACTAAAAAAGACCCCTGCAAAGACACCTCTTCCTCTGGTGAGCAGCACACTACTGACTGCACAGCATCCGTCCTATATTACCACGGTGCGGTGGCTCTGTGGCTAAGGATCTGCGCCTGTGGCTGGAAGGTTGCCAGTTCATATCCCCCGGCCAGCAGAGGAATCCTACTCCGTTGGGCCCCTGAGCAAGGCCCTTAACCCCAGCTGCTCCAGGGGCGCTGCACAATGGCTGACCCTGTGCTCTGACCCCAAGCTTCTCTCCCTGTCTGTGTGTCTCATGGAGAGCAAGTTGTGGAATGCGAAAAGAAATTCCTAAAGCAAGAAATTGTATATGGCTAATAAAGTGATCTTATCTCTTATCTTATTACATTTGATATATTATACTTCATATACTGAACACACAGGTCCTGGCTTGTACATTCAAGTCATGGCACAGAGAAAAATACTGTTAATACCTGCTTTCTTTTTACTTTGTCCATAGCTCATATGATCATCTTTATGAGACAAACATACATTTTCATCAAAACAACTCGTGTTATTGAGAAGTGCTTTGGATTTCAAATGGACACGTGTGTATCCATATGTACACAGGATTTCCTATTTGATAGTTGCCCTTAACAGCAGCTTGGATATCAAGGCACTGAGGGAACAGCGTAACAGTTAACCCTTCCAGCAACAGCCTGACCTTTGCTCTAAGGTCCCCCTGTGCTGCCTCTTGCTAAAGAACACAATGCCCACAATCTCCAGCCTGAAATGACAGCTGACCTCAGGGAAAGCATTGATTAATGCAGCCAAAAAGAGCTGACAAAAAAGGATTTGACATGATAAACATGATTAACACTTCACGATGAAGTTTACTTGACGGCGCATTTCACTGTGCCCGTCCTTAGATTTCCGTTATTGGATATCCAGTAACCCTTTTCTTTCCTCTTTAAGTATTAAGTCAATGTCACATTTTACCTAAAAGTGATGTACAGTATAAAAGGGAAAAATTACGCTAAGTATTGTTTTTGTTCTCAGAATATTTAGCTACTTCCCATTCTTTTTTTCTAAAAGCCTGTGACCATTTAAATATCAGCAGTGGGTCAAAATACACTTGCGGTGCTTAAGGAATTCTATGGAAAATCAGATCCCAATTTGTGAAAAATGATAATACATCAGGCCTAGTGGTTTTCAGGAAATTGGGCACGTCTTTAAAACAAGGCATTTAAACAAAACACTACAGATTTTTTATGTTGCCTCTGCTATCCAAGTAGCGGCTGGTTAAGTCTTTACCTGGATTAGCTGCTCCGGTGTGGGGGAGATCTCGGCCTCTTTTCGCGTGACCCCAAAACTGCCCTTCAAACTGGTGTCCTTGACCTGCTGCTGTAGTAAGGGCATCAGGTATCTCAGGGCAAGCAACACCCCCAGGATCAGCGGGGCAGGGTGCTCATCGTCCACAGGAAGCAGCAGACCTTAACAAGAGAGGAACACAGCTTAACACCGCTTCACTGCTTTGGGGTCACCGTGTTGCTATACCGTACTTTTCAGATGCATCCCAACCAGAAAAGCAAGAGGCCGTCAGCTGAATAAAATAATGGAGGTGGGGAGGGAGGGGGGACATGTTCACTTCTGTATTATAAAAAGCTCCACAATATCTTGCTGTCTGTTAATAATACAACATTGATTAGTGATAACTCTTCAAATTAATTATAAGGCGCCATTATTTCATGCTAATACAATAATCACAGCATTTAAAAATTCAACAGCTGGCTCTGGTCTGAGGCACAACGCAATGCCTGTATACACACAGAAATAAACGTGTGCTCATTCGTTTGCTCCAGCCAGCTTCTTGAAACGGCAAATATGAATATTCTCTCAACTTACAGGCAGTAATGCGAGAGCCAAGCACACCAAGTATTTCCCTTGCAAAGTGTTTCGCACAGAAAAAATAACTTTCTGCTCGATCCCAGAAATACAGAACATTTCTGTAAAACATTTTTAGAGCCTTATTTTAATCAGAATTCTGAATCCAAACATACTGTATACATACATAAGAAAAAAATGCAAGACTCAAACGAGTGCAAAGAAAGAGGTCTAGAAAGAGGAAATGTTCTTCGACGGGAAAGGGAAAAGGAAGGCAAAGAAGCGAACACTTCAAAGAATGCAGAAAACACACACGGAAGGGCATTCAAAGATGTCAGATTTGATATCAAATGTTAAAATTAAGATCACACACAAGTTTCCTTATTAAACAGATGAACTGCTTACAGATGACTGCGGATAAGAGAACCAAATCCACACTCGAGACGCAGCACGAGCCTGTCGCCCTACCTAGAAGCACATTGAGAAGCCAGGTGTAGAAATACTGGGTCCTGCGAGAGTGCTGGCAGATGCCGACGGCCGAGCTAGCCGCTGTGCGCCTGATGGTCGGAGAGCTGGACTTGAGGTTTCCGATAAACGCTTTCAGCAGGACCTAAAGTGACGCAGAATGACAAAAATCCACACAGCCTTTTGGTGAAAATGAAATATCAAAGGTATGACCACACCTGTCCTCCGGGTTGTGCGACGCCTGGTACTTGACACCTGACCCTAAGGGACACCTGTGGCTTGACCCACCTTTTAACTTCCACTTGTCGGATCCGAGCCTGGTCGGCACTGGGATGGGAGAAAAATTGGGCTGTAAGTGAGGCTGGCAGCCCAGTAGGTGGTGCTCTTCCCTTGGAGCGCAATTTCAAAACCAATATACTGGAGAGACTAGGGACACCACGAAGAAGGAAGTGTGGTACTTCAGAGGAGACGTTAAATTGAGGTCCTGACAGTTATTAAAGATTGGTCATTACAAATTTCACGGCACTATTTGAAAGAGTAGGACTGTGAGCCCCAGTGTCCTGTTGAAATTCCATTCTGGATTTGACCAATTTGGTCTACAGAAAGCTTAAAGTTACTGTGAAGCAATTTCTAATGGGCCTGCTCTGCTATGCAGAACCAAAGCAGTGCTGCACTGCAGTAGTGGGTGAACTGAGGCCATTTACATAGTTAAATACTGTATGTAAACCACTTGAACAAACCCAAAGGGATAAAAAGTGGTATATGAATACAATTAATTTGAATGAATTATGCACTCATTGTATGATTGCAACAGGTACTGGCACGAAACCTTGAATTTGTGGTATCGCTATCTTAAACTCGAATTTAAGGAGAAAAAAAAACATGTGGGAAAAATGAAAATATTTTTTAGTCAAGTGTAATACCAGCAATTGGCAAACCAGCTTTATAAAATGAACACGTTACTACCACTGTCATGCTGAAGTTTTTCTGTTATGGAGGTTAGTTGCTTAAGGTGTTTACTTTCTGTTAAAATATATGAAACAAAGTTTAAAGTCTAAGTGTTTTTTTTTGTAAAACCTCACGGAAAGCTAATATTTTGAGTTTGCTACTATGAATGGATTTTAACCACCCTGGACCATATTTATAAATATTTTTACTTTGTTAATGTTATCGCCCGCAATACTAAACAGTACAAATGTCTAATCACAAAATAAAAAATAAACATCTCTTAGTTATGTCTCTCTTCCAAATGTTTTTGGTGTTATTTAAATGAAAAACCAAGTTAATTTAGCACAACGGTAAGCATTTTATATATTCAGCCCTTTGAGCTTTTTCTAGTTAAATCAATGTGCTGTGGTAAGATAAATTTTACAATTTAGTGAACGACATAAGGACATCGTAATCTTGTAGTGCAGACACCAGGAATCTTCTAGTCCCTTCACACACCAGGTGAAGATAAAGATGAAGAAAAGGTCCATACAAGAATGCAATTAATGTGAGAGAAAAGAGAGTAGTCTTATTTTTCTTTTTTTTTCTCTCTACGAAACGAAAGTGGTATTTTTACTCACTCACGTATTCTAAGTGTATCTAAATACTGTATTTAAAAAAGTACCACAGCAGCGCTCACTTCCTGGGAGCCTAGTGTCTTTTGTTTTTTTCTTTTAACCCATGTAGATAATTAAATAATTTTCCTATTTATTTTTTGAAGCATACTGTATACAGGTCTTCTACAGCTGATTATCTAAAACATTAAACATTGAAAAAAAAACATTAGTAAAATATTTATGTAACCATCAGGTGTGATTATATAGGGCTTTAGCAGCCAGATACTTTGGTGTTCATTAAAATGTATAGTTACAGTACGTATGAGAAAAAACCTGTGACAAGTCCTGCGTTTGCATAGTTCATTAAAAAATTAGATCCACTATGTAACCATGGGTTCAGATTGGAAGACAAACCTGGCTCTCTGGGAGAGGAGTCTGTCATCCCTGTACTACAGTAACAGAGCCCTTAATCCAAGCCAGCCAACAAGCCACCTACTGTACTTTTACATCTGGCTTCTTACCAACTCCTCATCATGAGACAATGTTGTTCCACATTTCCTGAATAAATCTGCTTACACCAGTCAGATTACAGTCACATTTGTCATAAAATCAATAATAGATATTGATGAAGAAAGTCTCATGAAGCTGGAAGGTTCTCTTTCTTGGAGATATATTGCCCTTGAAACATGACTTATCTTACAACTTCCTCGATTTAAAAAAGGCACATCAGAGATAATTAAATTGTACAGCATCACAGGCTGTGTTTACCATATGACAAATCTCTGCCAAAATTAGCAGAAGCAAGGGAAAGCAGAACTCTCTCGCACTGTAGCTCAGTTTTACAGAAAAGCAAGTACAGCTGTTTCTTTCAACAGCACCCTTTTATATAGCCAGCAGCCATATCACTCTGCAACTCACAACTGGCAACCCACTGAAGCTCAGCAGGTGTGTCCCTGGTCAGTACCTGGATGGGAGACCTCCTGGGAAAAACTAAGGTTGCTGCTGGAAGAGGTGTTAGTGGGGCCAGCAGGGGGTGCTCACCCTGCGGTACATGTGGGTCCTAATGCCCCAGTTTGACAGGGACAATATACTGTAAAAAGGCCCTGTCCTTCGGATGAGACATACAGTAAAACTGAGGTCCTGACTCTCTGTGGTCATTAAAAATCCCAGGGCATTTCTCGAAAAGAGTAGGGGTGTAACCCTGGTGTCCTGGCCAAATTTTCCATTGGCCCTTACCAATCATGGCCTCCTAATAATCCCCATCTATGAACTGGCTTCATTACTCTGCTCTCCTCCCCACTGATAGCTGGTGTGTGGTGAGCGTACTGGCACACTATGGCTGCCATCACATTGGTGGGGCTGCACATTGGTGGTGGTGGACGGGAGTCCCCATTACCTGGAAAGCGCTTTGAGTGGAGTGTCCAGAAAAGTGCTATATAAGTGTAAGGAATAATTATTATTATTATTATTATTATATTGTATGTTGCCCTGTGTCTCTTAATGTTATTCTTATAAAACTAAATAGGTTTAAACAGCAAGATACTGAGGAAACAGTTTCCCAGTTGTTTAAATGACTGGCTGTGTAGTGGGCAGCAAAACTGGAGGAACCATCTTACAAGTGAAAATCTCAGCCCAGGTGAAAACATATGGTCCTTTTATAGCATAATACTCAAAATCTTGACATTAACAACAGAAGTGCAAATGCTTATAACCAATCTCTACCAGGACATATAGTGTAGCTGTTCAAAAAAAATCTTTGAACAGTACTTATAATTATTTCTTACACTTATATAGCGCTTTTCTGGAAACTCCACTCAAAGTGCTTTACAGGTAATGGTAAATGGCAATGGAAAATTTGGCCAGGACCCCTACTCTTTTCAAGAAACGCCCTGGGATTTTTAATGACTACAAAGAGAAACGACCTTGGTTTTATGTCTCATCCGAAGGACGGTGCATTTTTACAGTATAGTGTAACTATACTGGGGCCAGTCACTATACTGGGGCATTAGGACCCACAAAGACAGCAGGGTGAGTGCCCCCTGCTGGCCCCTAAAACACCTCTTTCAGCAGCATCCCTAGCTTTCCCAGGAGGTCTCCATTCCAGGTACTGGCCAGGCTCACACCTGCTTAGTTTCAGTGTACTACTGGTTTTGAGTTGCAGGGTGATATGGCTGTTGGCTAATCAAGTCCTTCTTCTCCCAGAAGCACCCCATACCTTGATCTCTCCATCGTTGGCGAAGTGGCCCAGTGCTGCCATGATCTTCGGAATGGCCGCTGCCAGCGTCTCCTGGACAGTCTCCTCTGGGCGCTTGCTGATCCGCGTCAGGCAGGGGAGAAGATTGACCAGATACGGCCTGGCGATAAAAATCCAAACAGCCTTCCTAAACATCAGTCATTCACGGTTTGTCTGACAATCTACACAACCAGTACAGAAAAAAACTGAGCATGAACAACGTTTCAAGTTGCTACAACAGTGCTAAAGAACATAATACACTGTTACGTCTCAATAACAAACAAAACAGTCAAAACATCAAAGGAACACATTAGAAGAAAAGTACTGAATAGGGTATGGAAAATGAAAAAAGTACAGGTCCAAATACATAAGAAAATATTATTATGAATTATGTTTTAGCTTTAAAAGTATAAAAACTTTTCATATATATATGTCACTACACAGATTCTATGCTTTTCTGACAAATGTTTCCACATTACACTCAACTCCGTTAATTGAATGCCTAATACAATCAAAACCTTCTAGAAAGAGCCATGCTGCTTGTAACAGATGGTGTAGTTTAATGGTGTAGCCAATCCAATTCAACTAAATTGTAAAAAGTTACTACTCACAATAGACAGCATCACTGTGTAAGAATCTTAAAACCATCATTCACAAATACATGAAGAAGGCATATAAAACCAATCATTACTTTTTAATAGATGGTTTTCACTTTTATTAATATTTGAAATGTTGCCTTAGGAGAACATGTATTTTTTTCAGATTTCACACAGGCCAAAAAATTAATCTTCTGTCAGCATAAATAGTCGTTCGGCGTTACCTGCATTTTTGTGGACGCACGAGATGCGACAGTTCAGCAAACCTCCAAAGTGCAGCTCTGAGGCTCCGCGAAGCTCCATTCTGCAGATAAAGGAGCAGTCTGATGGGACTTACTGCACAGCCATGAGGGGTTCATGATCAGTCAGTGTCCACATTGCTGACAGCTGTCATAAAAAACTGAGCCACTTAAGAGGCTATGAAGCCCCACAGCACCATAAAAATAATCATTCTTCTTTTTGGGTCAGCCATATCCCAGTCCGTCCACGAAGGGAGTTTGTATATCTCCAATCTCACGTGAGATTTCCAACAATGCACCAGGTGACACTACAAACATGTGACAAAGCGTTTTTGGTCAAACTAGATAAAACTTGATTTTTTTTGTCTAAATGCACAGCATTACTACTAAGGTTAACCCTACATATGTAGGCCATAACTCAATACCAACCCCACTGTCAAGTATTTAGGTGCAGCATTATGTTATAGTTCTGTTTCTTATCAGCAGGAACTGGGAAGCTTTGCAAGACTTGCTGGGAACATAAACGTAGGAAGTTACTGGCAAATCAGAGATAAAATCCTGCTTCTGATCTGAAACTGGTCCCAAGTCTTGACTGAACCAAGTCAAAGTCCTGACTTGAAAAATCTGTGCAAAGACAATCTGCTTCTATCAACCTGAGAGAGCTTGAGCACATCTGCCAAATGGGATGGAATGACTTAAAGAGAAGAGAGGAAGAGGACACTGTAAAGTGGGGAGTCCAAAAAGACCTGCAGCTCTAACTGCTGCCAAACGTGTTTCCACCAAGGTCACAGGTCTGAAAATGCATGCAATCAATCTATTTCATTTTTTACCCTCGAGTTTTTGCGAACATCTCATTAGCAGCTCATCCCTTAAACGTCTTCGGAGTGAGCATTCGGTTTTGGGTAAAATTTTAAGTTTAAAAAATGAGCATGCATCAATTTGCAATTCCCACACAATGGATGGGTCATTCGAAGAGTATGAATACTTTTTCAGTACAATGTATACAAATCTATCAAAATATAAAACCTGCATCCATAGCTCATTAACAGTTCATTTATTAACAAACAAAAAACTGTACGATAATAATAGTTTCAAGAACAAAATGGTACTGGAGGTGTTTAAAAATTAATGGGTCATTTTGTGTGAAAGCAACCAGTTTCTGCATTATAATCTCAAATTGTCCTGCACTTCATCAGACATGTATGTTCTGTGGAAGAGGGAGTCAAAAGTTCACAAGAGGTCTAAAACATTTTTCTGAGACATGGTTATTTAGAGTGGTCATGCATGTATGCTCTCAGGCTTCCATGAAGACCTACAGTACTTACAGTGCCTTTGCAGAAGTATTCACCCACCTTGGACTTTCTAACATTTTATTGCGTTACAGCATGGAACCATGATGTATTTAACTGAGACTTTTTGCCACTCATCAACACAATAGTACTCTATAATGTCAAAGTGAAAAAAATATCCAGACATTTTACTAAATTAATTAAAAATAAAAAAAACAGAAAATAATTGAAGGCATAAGTATTCACCCCCTTGCTTTGACATACCTAAATTACCTCTGAAGTAATCAACTCTCTTCTCCAAGTCACAGAATTACTTGACTGGAGTCCACCTGTATGCAGTTGAGGTGTTTCACATGATTTCAGAATAAATACACCTGTGTCTGGGAGCTTCCCCACTTAGTGCATTTCCAAGGAACATTCCAAGCATTCCAAGAGAGTCTCAACATTTTGGAGGAAGATTCTATATAGAAGATTCTATGAGACCAAAATTGAACTTTATGTTTGGCGCAAACCTACTGTAACACAGCACATCACACTGAGAACACCATCCCTACAGTGAAGCATGGTGGTGGCAGCATCATGCTTTGGGGATGCTTCTCTGCGGCAGGGACTGGAAAATTCATATAGATCAAAGGAAAAATGGATGGAGCTAAGTACAGAAGAATCCTAGAGGAAAACGTGCTGCAATGCTGCAATTGGACTCGGAAGACGATTCATCTTCCAACAGGACAATGACCTGAAACACACAACAAAAGCCACACTGGAGTGGCTTAAAACCAAAAAGGTTAATGTACTGGAGTGGCCCAGTCAAAGCACAGACCTCGATGAGCATCTGTGGAATGACTTAAAAAGTGCTGTTCACAAATGGTCCCCTATCCAACTGATGGATACCGAGCAATGTTTGCCAAGAAGAATGGGCACAAAGATGTGCAATGCTGGCAGAGACATACCCAGGCTCACAGCTGTAATTGTTGCCAAAGGTAGTCCTACCAAGTATTATCTCTTGGGGGTGAATACGTATGCATTCAGTTTTCTGTTTTTTATTTTTAATTAATTTAGTTAAATGTCTGGAATTTGTTTTTCACTTTGACATTATAGAGTACTCTGTGTTGATGAGTGGCAAAAAGTCTCAGTCAGATACATCATGGTTCCATGCTGTAACACAATAAAATGTGAGAAAGTCCAAGGGGGGTGAATACATTTGCAAGGCACTGTACTTGACTGCTAAATGCTTAATTGCTTAATTGGGAGTGGCATATTGACAATGGAGCCTGACCTACTACAAGCCATGGTCAACAAGATCCAAAAGTAAAAAAATTCAACACTCATCAATCATTTTGGAAACAATTAAAAAGTGAGATAATATCTAATGAAGCTAAATAAAACTGAAAAAACATCACGAGAAAATGGGCTAGATGTTATGATTCGCACTTCATACTGAACACATCACAGATATGTTTGCCCACTTTTAAGACAATTACACATCAAGTACAAAGAACAATGTCAACTCAAGTCTTTATACTGTCAAAAAAACATTCAGGAAATACAAAACGGTTGGAGTATCTAATTTCACTGTAAGCAGAATGTTGGTTCAGAAAAAGTGGATTCTAGCTATAAATTAAGATCAGGCGAAATTCTCATCTGATACAAAAGAAGCAGTACTAAACTGGTATTAATACAACAAAATGAGCAGAATGATGTCTGGAACAAAAAAAAAATCAACAGAGAGAAAAGAGCAGATGTCAAGTAGCAACTGAAACTGTGCAATGTAAAGGACGTATAAATACAAAAAAATCTCCCTGGAAAAGACATGATCTTTTCAAAGTTTCCCAAACATAATTTGTACCTGCTGGAGCAAAGGACAACCACTCACTTCACTATGTTAAGATAATGATTACACATGAAAGTCTTCATTGAAGCTACAATTGATGTAAAAAGTGCTGTCTAGCTGCTGTGGTTTAAAATCCAACTTTTACAGAAAGTGATGTGTGCAAAGATAAGTTCTCCACCCTGAAATATGGACCTTCATATGACTGAACTGAAACAAGTCCAGTGCACTCACCTTTTTAATCTCTTTGTACAACTCCAGCTGCAGGCGGGGAAGATTGGAATCCATTAGTGCCTGACATAAAACAAAGAGGCAGTGCATTATGGCAATGAACGTTTATTCACTCTTGCCAACAAAAAAGCTTCAATTAATAAGCCTTCCAGTTTTACTTTTTAAGACAAAGTGGACCGCAATATACTGTACAACACCAAGACTTAACACACAACCCTTAACTCCAGTTAAAGCAGATGGAGCTGATTTGTTTGAGTCTTTTGTATGTTGCCAAAGCACCAGGATTTATATGAGGCTCAAAGGACAGTATAAATATTAATGATCACATTGTGTACAAGATCAGACTCTGACAACTCAACAAAGACATGTACAGCTGTTTCACAATCACTTGAACTGAACTGGCTGAAGATACCAACTGATTCAGAAATGCAACAAGCCAAGATGTGGGATGTTTCCCACAACCACCTCACCTTCTACAGAGCAAGCACCAATTAAACAAGAGTTTCTTGAACATAAATCACTCCTTTTGGCTTCAATAGCCCTTACATTGTGCAGAGAGGAACTGGTACAGTCTGAGCAGAAAGATTTCTAAGCCTCTTTACCTGTGTAGAGGCTATGGCTTGGAAATGAAAACTCATATCGCTATGCATAATTAAAAAATAAACACCACCAAATGAAAAACAGGCTAAGAATGCAGAAACAAATGCAATTCAAAATGGCGGTCTCACCTTAATGATTTTGTTGAGGCATTCGTCAGCTACCATCCTTACGTCAGATTCCCCATCGTCACTGCAGAGCAGGAACATCTCCATGGCGATTCCTAGGAGCTTCTGAAACTCTGGGGAGTTTCTGGTCCCAGAACCACAAACAGCAAAAGAGGGGTTGGCACTCCACACACAGTTAAGGCATTAGATAACACAATGACGGTCCTCTGGATGTAGGAATTAATCCCGCCAATCCTAGCTATTCACTACAGCAGCAACCGAGATTATACAGAATTCCACAGCCAGAAAGGTGATCTTCTACACACACGCAGATATATACGACAGAAAAATGTATTTTACAGAGCCTGTTTAAACATCACAGTATTTGACTATCAGAGCACTGATCTGAGTGTTCAATACATGAATTTGGCGGCACACAAACACATATTCGAAACGGCCATCATACCTCAGAGACTGTGCAACAATGTTTTCGCATATTGTCAGACAATGGGCCACTCTGTCCTTTTTGGTGGTCGCTGCATCTTTCTTCCTACAAATAAGAAAAACAAAAACCACATGGTAGGCACTCAACCATTCAAAACAGTAGTAATTTGTTAATCCAGGTCATAACTTTCATTCAGGAATATATTCCAAACACAGTAACACTGTAAGGAAATGAGATACATGCTGTATGAAAATGGAAAACCATGCAGTCATCATTTCAATGATTTTAATTTAACAGAAACATTACAATAAGAAAGTTACAATATTAAACTGTAAGGGGGCCAACAGCTGTCTTAAATTCTGGCTTTGATTTATGCTGGCATACTTTAGCTCCATGACATGTTGTTGACAACTGCACAAACATCACCGTAACAGCCTTGCTGGGTTCAAGAAAAAATGGATGCAATAATGTATTTGTGTTTGATCATTAGTGGTATGTATTACTGTTTGCTACACATTAATTTTTTGGTTATCATTATTATTTTTAGGTAATAAATTACTGTTACTACATGCTGTAGTTTTCAATAACTTAGCCAGCTAAGTTATTAATGTATAATAGATAAGATATTGGGAGGTTTTTCCTTTAACACAGAAGCACGTTTGGTGTAGACTAAGGTCAACTGTACTGCTCAATGTCTCCTTGAACTGACGTTTTTTTTCTGTCCCCAATTTATGTTAATGTTTCAGCGGGATGTTGATGATCATGACAAGATCCCGTGGTGCTAGGATTACAATGGTACAAATCCATGAAAATTCCAGGATCTTCTTCTCCTGACCCAAACCCAATAGAGCATCTTCAGTACCAACTCTCCAATACCATCGGCTGGCAGCAGTGAACTTAGAAATGGCCAAATCCCCCCTTTCCTCCAGCAATTGAACCAGAACTTTTAAATGCTTATTGAAGGACCTTTATCAAAATCCCTCTGAATAGGTAAATACTATAAACCTATCATATACTATGTTATATCCCATCAAGCCTGCTTAACTCAGATTGTAAGACTTTGTTCTGGGCTCTGCCTGTATAGTTTCAAAATATGCTTAACAGCATACCATATTTTGATCACAGGCCATGAACGGTTCTCTCACCCGTTTCCCTTACTCTATCTTGATCACTTTCTACGCGGTGGTATGCTGTGGCTCTGGGATTAGAGCAGTGGATTCTAACAGGCTGAACAAGCTCTCAGGAGAGCAAGCTCCGTCATTGGGTCTAGCCTGGACCTCCTGGAGGTAGTGGCTGAGAGGAGAATGGTGTCCAAACTAGAGGCCATCATGGACAACTTCTCCCATCCCCTCTATGACACGCTTGTTGAAATGAAGAGCATGTTCAGCAATAGGCTGATCCAACCACGGTGCGACAGGGAGCGCTACAGGAGGTCATTCTTGCCTTCTGCCATAAGACTGTACAACGCATCTCCTTTGTGTCTGGGCAGAGGCAACATTGACAGTGACCTGTTTCTGGACTGAACAGTAAACTGATACGTCTGTTCTTTTTCTTTTTCCCCATTTACAACCGTTTTTGTGCAATACTGTAGATGCCAGGGACTTGTGCAATACATTTATATTTATATTGTGCAATACGACTTTTTTTGTGTACTGTTCTGTTCTGGTTTGTTCTTTGTGTGTTCTGGACTGTGAGTAACTCTTCTTAGTGATCTTCTCACTGTACTGATTGTATTGTATGTATTGTATTATTATTATTGTATCATTCATTACACTGTTGCTGTGTTGTCTGTGTTAAGCTGCCGTTGCACTTCAATTTCCCTCACGGGATCAATAAAGTTTATGCATGTATGTAAACGTTTTTAATTTTAGAACACAAAGACAAAGTATAATTTTTTTCTTAACATATAATACCATCATAATTCTAACACTTGAGGGTCTGACTGATGTAAGTCTAGTTTTCAAGACCCTTGATTAATCTAGAACAGGTTCCTGTGCTCACATGCCTTTTCTGATTAATGATATAAGCCCTCTACCCCTTCCTTCTTTCCAGTCTCTCTGGAAAACTACAGTACAGTGTGTATCCACTAATACTGCAGTTTTCACCAATGCCCCCTATTTAGCCATATTTCAATTACAAGTTTCATTTACAACATAATCACATTCCTGTGAAGTAGCTTTGATTTCTTGTGTTTCCTTCCCAATCCTCCTTGTATTCAGGTAAACAGAAGCAAAAAATATTTGTGAACCTTCAATATAGTTGTGGGATATTATGATTTCTTACCATGATTCCAAATTCTCTTAACTAAAAGGTCTTATATTTACCAAGTCAATGTTTTTGAGGTGGAATGGTTTACACTCTAGAAAAAAATAATTAAGAATCAGTGTAAGTGAAATCAATGAACCCCTAATTCACTTAGCACAATTAAGGGGGTAGTCGGAGTAAGGTATTTAAATAATTGAGTAACAATTAAACATAGACCGAGTCTGAGCAGCCCTGACCTACATAATGGTCAGACGTTTTTGCGAGACAGGTATGCACCACATAGGTTAGTGGAAAGAGGTCATGCCACAATCAAAAGAGATTATAGAGGACCGCAGAAAAAGAGTAGTTGATGCTCTGCAGTCTGGAGAGGGTCCAGACATTTGGGGTTACATCCATTCATCTATTGTCAGACTGCAAATGAGAAATATTCAGAACCACACTGGCTCTATCCAGAAGCGACAGTCAAGCCAAGGCCTACCCAAGTAAGTTTAGAATTCAGTCTTAAGTGTTTAAAAAGGGAAGCACAACGCTATTTCTATATTTCAACGTTAGAAAGAAGCAGCACTGATGAGTGCATTTCAAACCACAATGAAAGTAAAATGTACACAGTAATGTGTAAAACTTCTAATTTACTTCTCAAAAATAGACTAAATTTCCAGGCCTGTGCGGCTCCATATTCTGAGATTCAGAATGAGGCAACGTAATTTCCAGTGATGTGTTGCGACTCTATTACAGTACGTTTTAAAGAAGCAGGCTTGTGAATACATCTCGTTTAATCCAATACAAATATTGCTCTCGACTTCGAAAAGGTTTTGCAGAAAAATACTACTTAATTGTTAATTCTACATACAGATCACGGTGGGATATTTCTGTTGTGAAATGTGTGCTGCACAACCTGTACATCACAGTACATTAGTCATTACAAGGACTAGTGAGCAGGAAGGGCCGCATAATGTTGCAATTCGTACAAACTCTTTCTCGCCTTTGGTGAGACCAGGGGTTTGCAACAATTTGGGGACTACACAGTACTTTCACAACATCAAGATTTTGTGCTGAATTCAGAATTTATATTTTTTCTATACCTGCAATAAATATGGTTATTAAATCAGAAAAAAAAATCTGAGAAATCGGGACTGCAGTTCCCCTTTAAGCAGTTGCCCGTTGAGCTTATAAATATGACCAAAGATCATTAATCAAAAAAGTGGTACTAATTGTTAATT
The DNA here is from genome assembly GCF_055471065.1 of Atractosteus spatula. NCBI lineage: Eukaryota > Metazoa > Chordata > Actinopteri > Semionotiformes > Lepisosteidae > Atractosteus > Atractosteus spatula. The sequence goes on from NC_142706.1 coordinate 39,605,889, forward strand.
CAAGCTAAACTCATTCTCTGATAAAACATTAAGCTAGTCTTTTAGAACACAAATACTTAACACCAGCAAACCACTCTGAGAGAATTTTTTTCTTTTGCTTTTCTGAGGATAAAGAATAGGGCAAAGTAGGCCACAACTCAGAATAAACTGGCGACACAAATAAAAAGGAGGAACTCAGCAGAGAGATGAGAAGACAGGGCTGAGACACCTCTTTCTACAGACGACAAAACCGCATCTGTTCAGGTAATCTGAACTCTGGAAGCAAATGGTACTTTAAGAAAGGGATCTGTTGTCTTTTATTGTTGGAAAACACTCCTTCCCAATTGTGGAATCCACCGGCTAAAAGACTTGTCTCATGTGTTAGCAATGCACTACTTTGGAATAAAGAAATAGGTTCTCATTCATTTAGTATCCTTTAAAGAGAATTAATTAGTCCTTGTTTAGGGCTAATTAAAAGGACTAATAAACAAGAGAATCCCTTGTTTAATAGGCATGCAGATTCCCTCTGCTTATTTAAGGTGTTTTGGGTCTCAATAATAGGGATAGAATTCTGTATTTCCTATACATATTCAATACAGAGCTCTGGGACTCAGATTTGTACAGTAAATACCTGTATATAGCATGAAACTTTATGTTGTACAAGTTTGTCTATAAGTTTGTGTATAAACATTTGTATTGCTTAGGCATGCCACCTATTTATTACTATATTATCAAACTGTGCTGGAAAAGTCAAGAACAAAGATGTAACACTGGATACTACATAACTATACAGAGAGAAATTATTATTAATCTTTATAATTTACGCATACTACACAGCAAGATGGTTTCAGAACTTGATTCCCTTCTTACTGAACAAATCTTTTTTGTACATTTTCATCACCCCCTTAATCAGTATTTTTAATGAATTCACAAATATCCTGGACAACTGAAAACACTGCATGGAGATCTAAAGCATGCAAGCATACAGTAAAACACTACTTGACAGGGCGCCTGATGGTGCTAACCTGAAAGAAGCCGTGTTGCAGGTGACAGGGACATTATTACCATTTAACTGGGACAGATGTACCGACGGTTGCTTTTCACTTCCCATTAACCCACAAATGAGAAGACAGATTTGTGGAGAATTCGATTCCAAACAACAGCTCACTACATAACGCTAGTCAAAACAAAACCATCTAGAGTGAAGTACACAGAAAACAATTTTCACATATCTCAGGTCAACATGGGGAAAAAAATCAAAATAAATACATTTCCCATACCTCAACTAGTACTGTTTAAAGATTAAATAGCACACATTATTGAGATAGTAACGAAAAATGACACTTATTTTGTAAGTAAAAGTCAATAAAACATAACCAAGAATGAAAAAATAATTTAGCATAACTTCAGTTAACTTGCCTTTCTATTACAATTACTAAAATACCATCTAAGATGGATTTGTGAAAAATAGGTTAACATAATGGCCTTTTCTTGCACTTGACTTCTTGATCTTTATGAGGCTTAAGGCTCATACGACACAAGAAGAAAATAATAAGTAAAACAGCTGTGATTGGTCCCTAAAGATTATGCTGTATTACAGCACACCAGTTTTAACAAACGGATTTAGAAAACGAGTTTGAAACATCATATGAACTACCATCCCAGTCTAAGCAGAAATAAGGCCCGTTTTCTCCTGGCAAGCTTTTGTTCTGTAGGTCTGAGACCTAAAAAATGCCTCTTGGTGAGTCTAATTGGCAAATAAACTGCTAATGTTTCTACAAATAAAATAATTTTACTTCTGGTCAAAGGCCTTGTCAGAAAAGACTAAATTCATGTAGTACTGTACATCTAGATTTTAAAGCACAGAATTAAAATATTCTGGCTTTGAAAGTACGACTCGCATTCTTGCCACAATTCCAAAAATTGTGGAATTTCAACACTGGATGTGCGCAGGATACATCAGCGGAAATGTACGCGGCCTCAATGGAATTCAACCAAATGAGATGCTTCGATGGAAAACGTCTGTATTTGAGCTCAGATAATTATTCTCCGATATGTGCCAACCTGTAAAATACTGACACATACTGAGGTGCCTTTCCTTTGGTGCTTGTTAAAAGACAGTACAGTTCTGGACCTTGAATATCATCCTGTACCTAAAATTAAAATTAGTGGGCTGCATTACGTTCAGTGAAATGAAAACGAAAAAAGTATACAGTAATATGGCATTTCAGTGTGCAAAACAGTTGTTTCCTGTTGTTGCTGTTGTCCGAAATTAAAAAAATAATAGCATTGTCTCAGCCTTTTACTAACAACTACCAGCTGGCTACATCAATAACTCTTTATTACTATGAACTTGATAAATTTTCACTAACTCAGAACTTAAAGACTGACTCCAGAAAAAACACTACTCTTGCCAGGAACACCCAGATAATTATTTTTACTTTACACTTAAAGAATTTGCCTCTGTTCACTATATGAGAAGGGTACATCCTCTTATAGAATGTCATCTTTCATTCACTCATGACGTATCCCAGCACTCACTGGCCTGAATGACTCTGTAGCACAAGTGCATCTGCAGAGCCCATGGCAGACTGCTGGCACACACACTCATGTCTGACACTCTTTTTACACTTCCAAATGTTTCTCATCCTTCTCCACGCACTCCACAAAAGGAAAGATGGTAAATTTGCAATTGCATGCCGCATCCTACAAAAAACCTTGAAAAAAATCAATGACAAAATAGAAAAAAAAAACTAACACTATTTGAGAAAGACACCGGAAAAAATACGTATAATAATAACAACTGCTTACAATTATATAGTGCTTTCCTGGACACTCCACTCAAAGTGCTTTACAGGTAATGGGGACTCTCCTCCACCACCACCAATGTGCAGCATCCACCTGGATGATGCGACGGCAGCCATAGTGTGCCAGAACTCTCACCACACACCAGCTATCAGTGGGGAGGAGAGCAGAGTATTGAAGCCAATTCATAGATGGAGATTATTAGGAGGCCATGATTGGTAAAGGCTAATGGGAAATTTGGCCAGGACACTGGGATAACACCCCTACTCTTTTCGAGAAACACCCTGGAATTTTTAATGACCACAGAGAGTCAGGACATCCGTCTCATCCGAAAGGACAGCACCTTTTTACAGTACAGTTTCCCCGTCACTATACTGGGGCATTAGGACCCACATAGACTGCAGGGTGAGCACCCCCTGCTGGTCCCACTAACACCTCTTCCAGCAGCAACCTTAGCTTTTCCCAGGAGGTCTCCCATCCAGGTACCGACCAGGCTCACACCTGCTGAGCTTCAGTGGGTTGTCAGCTGTGAGTTGCAAGGTGATATGGCTGTGCTGGCTAAGATATAGTATAAGCTATATTCTTGAAGCTTTCTTTGGCTCTGTAGGATCATAGGTTTGTGACTAGTTAATCAAAATTTCCTAATGTCCATCTTATTCACAGCTCCAGAAATATTGAAACAATGTTTTATTCCTTAGTAGCAGGAGAAATCCTAATCAAAATTTCCATGTCCATCTTATTCACAGCTCCAGAAATATTGAAACAATGTTTTATTCCTTAGTAGCAGGAGAAATCATTTTGATGCAGACCACAAGAGAGCAAAACAAAACTGAAGCAGATAAATCATAGTTTTGCTTTCATCATAAAGTGATCTAATTATAGAGGGCAAACATGAGAGAGAAATACCTAAAGTTTCTTGAACATTTCAGCCGCCCTGACATCAATTTAATTACCCACCTGCACAGAGGGACTTGTGCGCAGTGCCTAGAGAGATTATCGGCTGTGTGTTAAACCATGTATATTTTACCCGTGTGTTTCCTCTATGATACAATGCTGCTGCAAATAAATATACAAGTGGTTTTTTTTTTAACATGGGTGCTTTATTTTAAAGTTGATTTTTTCCCTCCATATCTGTCTTGTCATCTTGGATTTTGTTTTTCAGTTCTCAGAATAAGAGAATGAAATTGGAAGACCACAATAAAAGCTGAGAGCACACAAGTAAAATCCTGCACACCCTGTTCACATCCTCTGCTCTAGGACGACTGCCTCGTCATCCAAAAACTGTAGCCACCAGCATTAATTCACTTCAAGGGAAAGAAGGAGCCTGACAGTTCTAGGCTGGTGAATAACATGGTAAACTGATATGTGCAATCATGCCGAGTTCAGGGAACAACCAAATAAAGCCAGTCCACAGGGTGCAGATTACCAAAAAAACACAAACACATTGCCCCACAAAACTGACCGAGCTCAAGAAAGCATTTTGAGACAAACTGAAACTCCAAAACAGTTAAGTACATGAAGTACACAAGTAGGTTTATATATACTGTCCAAAACAGATGTCCCAGTGCACAACCTCCCTCAGAAGCAGAAACAGTGTAACAGACACATAAACATATATTTGAACAGGTGGGGTTTTTTGCACAGTTACATTCAGATATTTAAAGGCTTTAAAGGCAGCCAACTGGCAATCGACTGTGAACTGTCAGTTAACAGGATTCTTCAAATTTTTAAAACACAACTGCTTACAGTAGCCTTCACTTAGAAATAATCCCCTTAATCACCAGGAGTGTCCCAATACTGCAAAGGTTAGTACTAGGACAACAGAAAAACAATATACAGACAAACAAAACAGGTGCACTGCACCTCGTACTCCATTATAAAGATCTCACTGGACAGCTCAGGCAGATCAATATTAACTTCGGGGTGTTTTTCTAAGGTCTTTTCCCATCAGTCTTGAAGCGCTTCCCAGTCCCTGCTAATGAGAAGCACAACTACAGTATAACATGATGCTGCCACCTCCATATGCAACGCTACGCATTTAGACAAAAAACAAATTCCAGGTTTATCTTGTTTGATCACAGAACCCCTTTGCCACACGTCTGCAGTGTCATTTGCAGTAGGTGCTTTGAGATCTGCGGTGTGTTCTTTCAGTCCCATACAAGCCTCGTCCGTGGAGTGACCGGGATGTAGTTGACTCCTGGACATTTCCTCCCATCTCGACCACAGAGCTCAGCAACTCTGAACAAGTTGCTGTTGGCCTCGTGGTTAACTCCGTTCTTCCTTGTTCCTCCGACTGGAAGGAACAGTGTCTGGGGGCCTTCCACCTCACCAGGCTCAAAGAGATAGTAGGGTATCTGAAATGTTTTCATGTATTTTATATTACTGTATGTATTTTAATTTTTCGTCTGTTCTGATGTCTGTTTTTGCTTGTCTTGGGCTGGGCTACTGTAACACCTCAATTTCCCTTTGGGATCAATAATGTCTTATCTATCTCACTACCTGACTGAGGGGCCTTACCGAAAGAGTTATATTTATTCATATCATACCATTAGACAATGGCCACTCAACTAATTGTTTGTCTCATTAAAGTAATTTTGTGTACCTAGATTAACTGAGATTTACCACGGCAATGGTTTTGAATGTTTATGCAGTCATAACTATTCCTGTTTTTCTTTCATATTATCCATTTACTCTTTCTTCTTCTTTGCTTTGACGGCGGGGCATGGGTTGTATATTAAACAAATATTAATTGCTACTAAAGTCACTGCAAGCTATAAAGCAAGAAAATGTGAAAACTGTGCAAGGGTCTCAATACTTTTGCAAGGCACTGGAATAGCCTCTATAAAACCACATACTCGGGTATCTGAAAAAAGGAACAGCCTATAAATTATATTAGATGTTTTCTACATACTAAAAGGTAACAACGCAGAGTTTTAGCTATACAGTATATGCTTTGTGGCACTGAGTATCAAAAAGCAAAATGCAACTCAAAGAAATTACTAGCAAACTGAGCTCCGTGATCTATGTACTGAATTATCAGTCACTATCTTTAAGAACTCGATTGTATAATGTCACAAAGCATTCCACATCCCATGCATTCCTTCAATATACTATTCAACGACTAAGTTGAAGTTGTGTGAATACTTTGCACTTTCACAAAAAGCCTTGCATTACTACACTACTGTAGTAGTGGATTTTTGTACTGTATACTGTACAACATTACATTCTTAGTTATCTAAGGGTCAGTAGCACCCTGTTCAATAAGAATGACATCTCTGAGATGGATGATTACACAGATTTAATAAAGCAGTCACAAGACCCTTCATTGTTTAGTGTTTCCAGTATGGTGAAGAAGGATATTTGTAACATATTCCAATCCCGTGAAATCACAAACTACTGATGCAACATCTATATTGTTAAAGTTCAATTTGGTTAGCATTGCTGCCTCGCTGTGCTGGGGCCCTGGGTTCAAAACTGGGGGTCTATCTGCACAGAGTTCATATGTGCTCCCCTGGTTCATCTGGGTACTCATGTTTCCTCCCACAGTCTAAGGACATACTGGTAGGTTAATTGACTTCTGGGAAAATTGGCCCTGGTGTGAATGTCAGCATGTCTACGTGTCTGCCCTGCGATGGACTGGCATCCTGTCCAGAATGTACCCCACCTTGTGCACCTTGCTGAGATAGGCTCCAGCTCCCCCTCAACCCTGAATTGGATGAAGCAGTTAGAAAATGGAGGAATGGAAATTAATTTTATGTAGGTTACATGTCTAAGAGATAGGGGTGAGTGGTACAGTTGTTTTGCACCGTGTACAATCACTAACTTAAAGAGATTTTATCTATACGGGACATAATTGATACAGCAGAGTTTCTGAGGCTGAGACACTGGTAACTGGTCTCGAAAGTGATATAGACCTGGCAGAGCATGCTACAGGTGAGCTTAACAACTGTAACTGTCTCATGTCCTGCACCGATGTTACTGAAACAGTAGCTTTCATACACTGCACAAATCAAAATAGGAACGTATAGTGCTGCATACACAACATGAGTGGAATTTAAGAACTATGGAAATAGTCACTGACAGATTGTATTTTTAAGTATTTCACAGTATTTTTAAGTAGTTAAGTATTGCACAGCAGATAATGGTTTCAAAGTACCATCTATGCTAAATCTTGAATTAACAGACGTTTTTTTTATCTTTTTACTATAATGACTAACATATATCAATACAACTGTGTCATTGCAATACTGTATTTTGAAATTCGCAGCTACTGTACCTATTTGTGCTTATCACCGACACCTACGCCACACCACAAACTGCCCGACTTTCATGATCTAGCCACCCCTGCCCCGAAAACTACATACTGTATATAAAAAATCGATCTTCAAACAGATCTTTGTACAACAAAACTCTTAAGTTAACTTTATTCCCCAGGATCTGCACCAGCAGCAACCAGAGGTACGACTGCGTTCGCTGTTTACGATCTAGTAGGAGTGTAGCTAGTCTTTCGGTGTATTTACAAACTAACAACGAAAAAGCTTTCCAAGGCAGATGGGAATACATATAATGACTAACATATATCAATACAACTGTGTCATTGCAATACTGTATTTTGAAATTCGCAGCTACTGTACCTATTTGTGCTTATCACCGACACCTACGCCACACCACAAACTGCCCGACTTTCATGATCTAGCCACCCCTGCCCCGAAAACTACATACTGTATATAAAAAATCGATCTTCAAACAGATCTTTGTACAACAAAACTCTTAAGTTAACTTTATTCCCCAGGATCTGCACCAGCAGCAACCAGAGGTACGACTGCGTTCGCTGTTTACGATCTAGTAGGAGTGTAGCTAGTCTTTCGGTGTATTTACAAACTAACAACGAAAAAGCTTTCCAAGGCAGATGGGTTTGTGTGCATTTATTATTGATGCACCTACAGCGATCGGGTACGCAACCGCAGCAAACACCACCCGTAGGGACAACTCAAAGTAATTTACGATGACTTGGTCTCGGCTGTTCAATCACTGCTATGCTGCCCACCAACCCAGGGCACCGCCATTCAGTGCCCAGTCTCGTCATCTCGCTTGCTCTGTACTTACTGTTTCTGAACTAGCTCTTCGGCCGATGGTGGTCCCTGTTGTTGCTGGAATGACTTGAGAGACTCGAAGGCCTTCATCAGTTTCTCCATGGTGGCCATTTTAACAGGAATAATATTTACAAATAACACAAACAGCGGGGCAACGCGAAAACGTTAAGGAAGGGAACGGCCTACGCGCTTCATGCGTGTTAAATCCAGCCACGGGTTTGGGCTCCGCGACACCCCACCTGTCACAGGGAATTCGTTACGGTTTTTAAAAATCTATCATTTAAATGAATGGGACTTAGTTGCTGTTATATCCAATTTTGTTAGCCATCTTTGATGCATCCCATCAGCCTCCCTCCTAGCAAGGAAGTATATTCCCTGACAGCTTGAGGGGGAGCCGCGCTGTGAGTGGCTGATCGGGAGCCGCTTGTGTTTGATTGAGAGGACGGGAGAGCAATAACACGACTGGGGCTGTCTTCATCTCGGCAAGAGGGCGGCGTGGGTTTACTTACCAAAGCGGCTCAGAGGCTGAATGTACCACGAAGTTTTCTTGCTGGGAGGCTGCCTTCTGATTGGCCACCGTATTATTTTTATTGAACAGCAAAATAAATCCCTCTTTTTACCCTCAAAACCATGACCTTAAGGCCACACGTTTCGGATCTGATATTGTTGGTAATTAGTTTGAAGATTGGTAATCGGTAAAGAGTGGAGATGAGCTTCCTGTCCTGTCAAGAGAAATTTCTCTTTTGTCCTATCATACAAATGTTGTGGTACGTGTACTGAAAACCACAAAAGCAGAGCTTCGACTCTCGTGTGTAGTACTCTGGATCTATGATCTGGATATTTAGATGAATGTGTGATAGTGGTGGCTGGCTAGTGAAATAATGGCATGACGCATCACATATCTGGGATGTCCCTGTGGACGATAAAGTAAGTGTCAGGGACTTTCCAATGCATTTGGGGGAAAACAGCACAATACAGCAAATGCCAGTGGTCAGTTGATATATCAATTAATATGTTTAATAGGCACATTCTTTATACAGGATAGTGCTGTGGTTAGCATTGCCTCCTCACAGCTCTGGGGCCCTGGGTTCAATTCCATCCCTGGGGTGCTATCTGTGTGGAGTTTATATGTTCTCCCCATGTTCATGCAGGTTTTCTCTGGGTGCTCCCACATTCAAAAGACATACTATTAGATAAATTGGATTTTGGAAAAACTGATCCTAGGTGTAGGTGTGTGTGTGTGTCTGCCCTGCAATGGACTGGTATCCCATCCAGGGTGAATCATGCCTCACACATTTTTCTTGGTGGGACAGGCTCTGGCTCCCCTGTGACCCTGAATTGGGTAAAGCAGTCACAAAATGGATGGAAAACCACAGGAAGGGTCTAATTACTTGTGCAAGGCACTGTACATTTCTTTGCAAATGTCCTAGCAGATCTGGTAAAAAAAAATGTATCTGTATGATGATCTGTTTAGGGAAATCGTGATATTTATTAGCCAGGGCTTTGAATAGCATCCCGTACTCCAGTGGTTTGGTATAATTTTCCAAATGTACAGTATGCTTGTATGTATGTTTGATTGCAGTATTTGTATGTGAGATTCTTCCCACAGAGGGAACTTCCTTGAAGTCTTTTTACGCACCTAAAGAGCCTACAGCCAAGCACAGAACCCAGACCTCGTCTATTCCTACCCCTGTAGGATGGGACTCAAAAACAAGACAGTAATGTACTCCAGGTGAACTTTAACACAACAAGCCTATATTATTAACAAATGTATTTATTTACATTTATGAAAATATAATATCCTATAGAACGATTGACGAGCATTTACACTCAGTCCTTCCAGCACAGATTTTAGTTCTTTGCTAGGGGTGCAAATGTGTATAGCGTACAGCCCCCTATGGTCTCGACATTATAAAATGATCCAACACATTTTTAATTGATAATTTATTCAAACTCGAATGCTTAGACAGAAAAGTTCTAATGGTAAATGATGTTGCAGTAAATAACAGAAATGTTTTTTGCATAAGTATTATAGTATTGTAGTAGTATTCTTTTATCTAGGTCATAAACAGGTTGAGTGGTTTGTGATGAAAGGTGCACAATTGCCTGGTGAAGAGAATCATATGGTGGTATGTGGGTAACCTCAGTTCAAGGATACATGAATTCAATATTTGGTAGAAACTATTGGCAGCAATTACAGCTATTCTTTGCTACCTTTTGACAGCAAGTACAACTGCAGTTCTTTTTGGGTTAGCCCCTACCAACTATGCTTACTGACATTCTGTACTGGCCACTCAATGCCATTAACATTCTTATTCTTAAGACTTTGGCCCTGTATAATGGGTCATTTTCCTGTTGAAATGCTAATGTTCTTCCCAGTTTTAGGTCTTTATGAGATTGAAACAGGTTTTCTTCTGCTTTGGTCAATTCATTTTCCATCAGTGTTGACAAGCTTCTCAGTTCCTGATGCGAAGCAGCCCCATAACGTAATACTGTCACCACCATGCTTGACGCAGGGGATGGTGTTGACTGTGTATTGCAGTTGGGTTTGCATTATATGCACTGCTTTGCAATTGTTCTGTATATTTGTGGTGTCCCTTAGGTGCATTGTTGGAAATCCCATGTGAGATTGGAAATGTAAATTATTAGATCCATACAAAGCCCGTTTGTGGACTGGCTGGGATATTGTTGACCCATAGACATTTTCTCTGATCTCAGCTCTTTCAAAGTCACTGTTGGCCTCTGAAATCCATAACCATTTTTTTCCTTTTCCAGTTTGGAGGTACAGCATGATCTACGCAGTGTCTGGGTGCCTCCTACTTCTTAATGATCAACTTCACGATCCTCAAAGAGATATTAAGGGTCTTTGATATGTTTTTATACCTATCTCCCAATCTTTTACTTTACACACATTTATTCCTGAGTTCTTTAGAAAGATACTCGGTTTTATGGTCCATTCACTACCTGACCAAGGAACCTTACAGAGACAGGTGTATTATTCGAAAATCATGTGAACTGCTATTATTACATACACACTGAGATTACTAAACTATTTGTGTGTCTCGTTAAGGTTATTAACTTAGGTTTGCCACAGCTAGTGTTGGCATATTTCTGCAATCATAACTTTACCATTTTTCTTTCATTTATCTGTTTTTATTTCCTTTTTTTGCTTTAGTTTTTGGAGCAGATTGTATAAGAGAATTTCCCCTTCAAAGTGTCATGATTGTAAGCTTTAAAACAAAGCTAAACTGAGCAAGGGTCTGAATACATTTACAAGGCACTAGGTCTATCATTGTATAATGCCAACCAAGCCTAATGTATAGAAGGGGTGAGAGGCAACCCTTTCCCTTCTTTAAATATGTAATATTTATATGTAATTTATATGTAATTTTAACTAGAGATGTTTTTCAGCACTGTCAAAAAAGATATTTTACTAGCCCTTTCACCAGTACTTGACACCAGGATAGTTCATACTTTTTTAAGTATGACTGGTTTCCCATCCAGGGTGTGTCCTCCCTTGTGCCTGTTGCTTGCCAGGATAGACTCTGGCTCCACCATGACCCTCAGTTGTTAGAAACTTGTTAGAAAATGGATGGATTAATCTCTTTATGCTCACTTAGGGAGAGCTGCCTAGATATATACTGATAAAACACCTTGTAAAAAATAAGAATCTTTACTTGTTGCTGGATCCAAACAGTTTTTCTTCTTTTTTGTTGTAATAGTGTTTTTTAGAGATTTTTTTTTGTTAAAAGAATTGTACATTACATTTACAGGAGAAAAGATCATTTTTGTAAAGCTAACGATAATAGCTGGACTCACAAAAAGGGTTAGCAGTGTGCCTATGAGGTGATGTCATTTTTACCACAAAACTGCATCTTCCTTCAGCTTTGTCATACAGTGAATTGGTCATGTTTGTGATATTCCCACTCTGTGCTGCACAGCAAGATACACATTTTACTCCACAAAACAGAATAACTAATGTACAATTTCGAAACTAGAAATGTTTTTTTGTCTAAACTGATAGTTATGTAACCATCATGGGTTACAAGCCATCCCTTGTGTGAATCGTTAAATTCAAGAACAGTTCTCCAAGTAGTCAATCATGTTAATTACTGGGAAGCAAAATGAGCAATTTTAAAGCTTGAGTCTATCATAGCATTACAGCAAATAAAATTCAATTGGCTGAAGCACCCACTGAAATAGCTTTGTTTAAATAAAGCACAGGGAAGCTATTTTGTACAAACGGCAGTGTTTTATTTCATAATTACAAATGTCAGATATGGTACAACAACCAGTGATAGAACTTGTACAAGAAATACACTTACTGCAGTGGTTGAAAGACAAGACTGTACAACTACAAAATCGGTCACCTTGCATTAATAAAGGCGGCATCCAATATTTCTGATATGTTGGCACTGTAATATAATTTACAAACAAGAAACCTGAAGATTACTACCGATACATGCTTGATTAGTAAAACATTTTAAAACAGGCATTAAAATGCACTTTGTGCAGACATTCAAACTGTTAAAAGTATTTCCTTACCAGCAAAATTCTGGGAAACTGAATACGGTTAGATTAGTCCCTCTGATAAAGGTTTTTTTTAGAAAAAAGGTTTGATAATTGGTACATGGTTAAAGGCCAAAGTCTGTCTTCATTAAAAATGTCCCATTTAAAATAGTGGAATGAGCCATCACAGACTCTCCTTCAATTCTTGGTTTGACGTTATTGGTAACATCTGCAACACTTCTATTTTGATGCCCTGTTAAAAAAGCCCATAATGCAACAAAACTATCATTTGATTCCCGCTGTTCTTCAGGGGAGCCCAAACGTTTCTACATAACCCTTGCTTTGACACTGGGTTTCTCAATGATTAAGAATTGACGCTTTTAGCAGCTTACCACAGTACATTTTCTTTGTCTGGAGTCTGACCATACTTTTTCTTGCCCTGTCTTCCCAGTCTGTCTAGAATGCTTTGCATTCTGTACCTGTGCTTTACCAATTGTTTTTTATAAATCACCATACTTTACTCCTCTTTTACTATGGTATGCCACAATAAAGATTGAGAAGGGAGAAGCATAGAGCTGCATGAAAAAGTACAAAAAGTTTTATGACATTTTGCTTGACTAAGACGGAAACACGAAAAGTAACCAAAAGCTACTTATGATCGTAAAACAATTGCAAATTAGGATTACGACATCACAAAAAGGGTGTTCACATGACAGTTGTCTGTCAGACTGGGTGTTGATAAGAAAGTACTGTGCCCCAGTTCAACTTTGGGCTCCCCCATAAAGGAGAACATTCAATAATTACCATACAATGCTCTTTTTAAAAACACAGTTACTCACAATGTTGGACAAGTCTTAAATCCGTAAAGCTCTAAGCAACAAGTGTGTTAGATTAAAGTTTCAATTCTTGTTTTCTTCTGTATTCTAACATTACTGACCAACATATAGTGTAGTAGTCTTAATTATCACAGAAAATATGTTGAAACCTTTTTTACCATTCTATTTTCTTTCAGTACTGTTCAGGACACTAGATTTTCTGCTCTATAATAATTTTTAGGTAAGCAAAATAATACCAAAAATGCTACAGAAATACAGCTATATGGGCAAAGAAATTTTTACTATTTTTAATGTGCCCCTGGCTTTTTGTCTATGAACCTGTTAGTCAGAATGTTCATCTTATTGAGGATATTGTTACAAATAAGCTATGTCCAGCCTTGGAGTCTGGACCCCATGAACACAAACTGCAAGTTCAATTTTAAGAAATAATAAAATAAAAAAAAATACTGAAACCAGGCACAATACTGCCCCCCATAAAAATAAACACAAATTCAGTTCCAGTATCGCCACAACCACAGAATCAATAACGTTTTATATTCAATACATTTCCAAATCACTGTTGTAAGAGGAGTAAAGGGGAAGGATTTGGAAAATTCATTGGTGATAACAAGTATAATCAACTTGTTCCAAATTAAATTGCAGTAATAGCCCATAATGTCTTGCAAACGTTAACACTGAAATAAATGAATCAATGAGGCTTTATTTTGCCACTCCAGTGAATGAGTAAATAGAATAAGATTGTGGTTTCTTGTACAGCTACTCCAGAATCAACATAATGCATGAAAAAAAGAGACAGCTACTAAAAGCGTGTAAACATGGCTTCTATCATGTAAAGAAAGATTGTCACCAATTTTCACAGCATTAAAATGATTAACAAACTATATCCGTTGGCTAAAGGAGTAAGCTAAAAGGTGTCTGTAGCTAATTTATGGAAAACTGAATTCCATCATTTGGTCAGTTCAGCAAAAACCACACACGTTAGCCAAGTAATGTTCTAATGCAAGAACTTCAATCACACTTTCAACACTGTCATTCATTTTGAAGAAAATTTTATGACACTGAAAAGTGCCAGTAAAAGTTAATTCTTCAAACGGAAATGTCATGTTTAAAAAATGCACGGCAGAAACACACACTTACAGAATACTTGTTGGTGGAGGCAAAAATGCTTCTGGACAATAAAAAGAACTGATCGTATAATAATATACTGTTATATACCGAATCCTGACCACAAGCCTTGCAATCAAAACTACCAGCTCTGCAAACTTTTTGTTTGAAATTCCTCTTCCCCCCCGAGGAGGATTAGTTTTACATAGGCAGAAGTCCAGATGAAAACAAAAAGAGAGAACTCTTCAACTGAAGAAACAACACAAAATATTAAGGATGTAAAGCAGTTTATGACATTAAAAAAGAGGATTTATTGGACTCTCTTGTACTAAGAAATAAAGATTTCAACAAAGGCATTCTTCCTTTAATGCAGGCAACAGCCCAAAAGCTACCCGAGTGATACACGCTGTTTACAAGCCTAGTTGGGTTCTTAAACAAAGGAAACTGCATTTGTAAGATTGGTTATATATATATATATTTTACAGACACATTTAGGAAATACAAATTTACTACAAAATTATAGCCAGACATATGTAATGAAGAGGTAACACCCTGTTCCATTTTCAAATGGAATCACGTTGGGGCCTCCTGAGTGGCTCAATATTTAAGCCTCTTGCCAGGAGCAGCCCCACGGCATGGAGCTTGGGTCATGTCACTAGCAGACAGTGACTGAGATTCCCCAGGCGATGTTGCACAACTGAAAGAATACCAGCGAGGGGAGGCTGCGAGTTTTCTGGGGACAGGACATTCTTGAGTCTCGGCCAACATAGCGACCCAAGAGGCCTACTGGACGACTGTGGTGAGGGACGTCTCTCTCCTCCAGTCAGTGCTCACCTTCCAGTAAGGGGGCTGTGTTATCTGTGGCTTCTTAAAAAAAATGATCCTCATACGGCAAAGGTTGTGCTGAAAGAGCCCTTTTCTATCTAGTCAAAATAAGAGTAATTATCTGTGTTTTAAAAGCAGAGGAGATGTCGAGTATAGTCTGGTTTACTGTACAACAGGTGGTAGTAAGATCATTATCAACTTTTAATTAATAACAATTGCTTACAATTATATAGCGCTTTTCTGGACAATCCACTCAAAGCGCTTTAGGGTAATGGGGACTCTCCTCCACCACCACCAATGTGCAGCATCCACCTGGATGATGGGACTGCAGCCATAGTGTGTCAGTACGCTCACCACACACCAGCTATCAGTGGGGAGGAGAGCAGAGTAATGAAACCAATTCATAGATGGGGATTATTAGGAGGCCATGATTAGTAAAGGCCAATGGGAAATTTGGCTAGGATGCGGGGTTATACCCCTAATCTTTTCGAGAAACGCCCTGGGATTCTTTTGCTTCCAGAATGTATTTTAGTTTGAAATTTAACAAGCAAATGAACTGTATGAAAATGAACACAAAAGAACATTAATAATGCCACGTTCCTTCTAGACCAGTGCAAAACAGGACAGCAGCAATGGTGATGGATAGCTTGGGTGGCAAACCTCTGATCTATTACTGAAGACCTACATTTTTTTATTCTGTATTGTTAATATACACTCATGAAGAAATACAGACTGCATTAAAAACCCATGAGGAAGCTGCATAATTTTCACCTCCTTCAGCCTTCACATGACTTGGCCTAGTTCATAAAAAATAAAACGAAGAATGGATAAAGACACTCATTCATTTTCTATGACAAGTATGTATAGAGTGTTGTGAAAACTCAGATATCTTCAAGGTCAATCCCCCTTTATTTTATATTCTTTAAGGCACGGGTACACCAAGGTAACTCATTGACAGTGACATGGAAATTGCTAGGCACCATGAAATCCCTAAAGTTTTCCCAGTCTCCAGGCAAGAGTTTGGAATGTTATTCATTGGCTTGAGACCACTGCATGCATATAGTATATGATAGCCGATTTATATAATTTGTAGGGTTAGGAAGATGTAGTCTTCTGTTGTCTGTGTCATTCAAACACATACATGACAAGCATGAATCTCCCTAGAATATTTCTATCATGCATTGTGAAAGTCACTCAATGGTAGAAAAAATGTACAAGACTTAATAACTATCTTATTACTAAAACAGCAAATGTTGACAAATGGCCTTGTAGGTCCAGGATAATGTCTGAGTCATTGTTACAGATTTTAATAATGGTTATGGGCCAAGAATGGAATGTTTCCATATTGTAACAGTAGTCTTTCTGTTACTTCAACTAACTGGTAAGGTGTGCCAGTTCAATTGACGATATAAGCCTTTACCATGCCAAAGCTGAAGCAACTGCAGTACAAAATCTTTTTTAAGCAGCTGGGCTATTTTAAATCACAAAAGACGGACCATTCTGACACAGCTTTAAAAAGCATAAGGTACCCTCATCCACTTTCTCAAGCCATAAAATGACAATTGTGTTTTTATACGTACCTTACAGATTTCTTACATAGGATGAAAGACCTTTTCAGAAAGAGGTTCTACAGCTCAAGAAAAAAAAAGATGTGCTAATACTATAAGTTGGCCAAAAAAAAAGAATAAAAACATTAGACATGGAACCCTATGCTATATTAAAAATAAAAAGTAACACTAGTACAGATACCAATAACTGTGCTTCTTTAAAAAAATCTTTAAATACATATTTTCATATTCATTCAAAGAAAAAATATGTATGCATTCAAGTGGTACTTATATGGCTTTTTGTACAATACAACCTTTAGTGAAAATATACATCTAGACATAATTCAAGTACAAATGTACAAAATTTTTAAACTCATACATTTTTCTTTCATTATAATACACTTTTAATACAATTCATAAATACAGTAAAACATTCATTTTGTTAAGATTGCGATGTTTTGGCTGTCAGAGTGGTTTAAATTCTGTACGGCTCCTCTTCGTCATCGCTGTAGCCACTCTTAAAACAAACCTAAGCAAAGGAAAACAAATTATTCCAAACACTCTAGGAAAAGCAGACGCAGGCTGAAAATAATTCAAAACTAAGACTAAACCTAATCGCATATTACCAACTTGAAGGTTGTCTTCTATTTGTTACTACACATTAGACATCATCAACTACTGATTTTGAAATCGAGGCAAATGTTTTGATAAAAATCAGTTTTAGGCCATAACTGTATCTTAGCATTGTAATGTATCGTAAACATCAAACCTTATTAAGACCTAAAGTAAGTTTATTTAAAGTTTAAGTCGGGCTTGGTGTTCAGAACACTAGTTTTTAGGCCCCTAGTTTTTAAGAGAATATGGAATTGTTACACTGGTCTTACTGTAGCATTTCCATGGACTTGAACAACACATGAACGTGGTCAAGAACAACACTCAATTGCTTTCTCTTCATTTTCTTTGGCCAACAGAAACAGGTCTGAGCAGGTCTGTTGAAAGGTTAAGTGGGGCTCAAAGAAGCTTATCTACACATTCTGCTGCCTTTGCAAAATGAGATTCTTTGTGTGATGGTAGAGTCAGGAAAATGGGAGGGAAGAAGTGTATATAGAGTATACTGTACATGTGTATAAAACACCCATCTTTCTCTTTGATTAACTCACAGATGTTAAACAGTGAACTGGGTTTTCTGAATTTGGGTAAAATAGTGGGACAAATTATTCAGGAAATGAATCCACCGTACTGTTGTAATTAACAAAACAAATTTTCTGATCAGTGAAATATAACGATTTATTATTTTTCACAATCAATGTCTGTCATACTGTACAAACTTATGCCAAATTTCTACTTGGCCGTAAGTGTGAAATAAACAGGAGCTCCTCATCCAATACAGCAACTACCATGGTTTAAATTTGGGAAAATTGGAGAGGAAATCTCTGTGCAGCAAACACTGTTTTATCAAAACACTAAACACAGAAAAGTGGTGTCAAGTGCTAAGACCAAAATCTCTAAAATTATCATTGGCAAAGACGCAGGAGGCATTCAGATGAATAACACAAAACAGACAGCATTGGAGCGAATGTTGTTGCCCCTTTGGATATTTGGCAGGGAGAGACTCTAGGGCTGGGATTACAGTCAGTATCAGAGGGGAGTTGAAAGTAACTGGGGGTGGAAGTACACGTTGCCTGGTAACAGGGGACATAAACTGGCAGGCTAAAGGCAGTGAGCAGTACGGCACTCACACCAGAATTCCCCAACAGCCAAAGAGAAACACTTAGTCTGAATTGGGAAATACCGCATTTTCCACAAAGTTAATCAGATTGTTTCAAGAGTGGTTCTCACACTGGTGTGTTTTTTTAAGTACCAGTAACCTCACACTGCAATATTGCCCACTTGTCATTTTGTACTATGTCTTAGCAAAAGCCATGCGTAGAAACTTTGTGTTTTGTTTGACTATGTCTGCCTTTGGCTTAAGGCAGTGGTTCTCAAACTGTGGTACGCGTACCGGCAGTGGTACGTGGAGTGCCGCCAGGTGGTACACCAAATGACCCTGGAACTGTGTAGTGTGCACTGAAAAATCGGGACGGGTTTTCATATCTTGTATTTTAATACGTGTCGAATACGCAGCCTACGTACTACGATACAGTGCGCGCTAATACTTCAGTGGACACAAGAGATACTCTGTAATTCTATACCACTCTATAGGAATGCGTGCTACGGATGCAAGTGACCAATTGTATTTAAAAAAAGCTACTGTATCTCCAGCAAATAGGGAGAAAGGAGAATGTGCGTGATTTTGGAACAATGCCAACATTGTAAACACAGGAATGCATAGAAATACGTGCTACGAACGCAGGTAATCTTGTGAGCACAGGAAAGCGTGATAACAGAAAAATATTTAAGAACTGTTCTAATTTGAGAAAAATACACCGAGCGTCTCTGTGTTTCGCTCCCATGCGCATGAAATAAAAACTTTAAATAAATACGGAAATAAAAACGGAAACGTGGAAAAATGCAAGCTTGCGTATTGCTAAAGCAGGTAAGCTACACTATTTTTGAAGAACCTTATTTACCGTTGGCAAAAGAGCTGACACGTATTATGTGTAGAGAAAAAGCTGCTAAACAGCTCGACCTGCTGCCCCCCTCCCCCTGAAAGACACAGTCATTCATAGAATTATTGAAATAAAGGATTATATCAAAAGTACACTGATAGAGCGCGTTAAGATGAGCAGATGTTTTTCACTGCAATTAGATGAGTCTGTAGTCGATTTGGCCAATTTGCTCGTTTACGTTAGATACGAGTTTGAGGGTATGTCCCATGAAGACTTTCTGTTCTGTAAACCGCTACCAACAGGAACTACAGGAGAGCACATATTTCAGCTTCTGAATGAATTTATCGAAGAGAATGGCCTCGACTTGATAAAATGCGTCTGAGTTTGTACAGACGGTGCTAGAGCAATGACAAGCCGACATAACGGTGTAGTTGCACGAATTAGAGAGGTTGCTCCAGAAATTAATGTACGCATTACAACATCCACCGCGAGACCTTTGCCGTCAAGAAAATGCCCGACGATTTAATATCTGTTAGACTCTGTTGTGAATTGTATCAATGCTCGAAAAATTAATTCACATCTCCTTTGCTCAACTAAACAGGCTCACCCCTCTCACTGAAATGGTGCTTTTTTATTAGTTGTTGTTAATGTTTTTTTTTCTGTAAAACACTTTGAGAAGCCACCTTTAAAGGCGCTATATCAAATAAAGTTTATTATTATAATATTTATTATATGTATGTGTGAGTATGTGCACGTACACTCATGTTGATCATTGAGAATTTCTGGGGTTCCTATGAGATGATGACTTGTAGGTGGTACTTGGATGTTCTGGTTGGATTAGGGGTGGTACTTGGTCCAAAAAGTTTGAGAACCACTGGCTTAAGGTATAAGATAAGCCTTTAGGAACAAAATATTTTCTCGTTGGTGTAATTCATTTAAGAGAGACTCTGACTTTAAATACTGTACTAGTGGAATAACATTCTTTCCCAAAAAGTATTTACAAAACAAGGCACTGCATGTAGCTAATAGAGAGGGCCTAATACCCCAAAAAATTGGTAAACTTTTGTAAACCTGAAGTTATAAAACTAACAAACAAACTAATAATAACTCTACCCACTCTAAACTACTCCTCAGGTGGATATTCTTACCTCTTAGAAGTCATGTAGTTCTACAACACAGGATTTCATATAGGCCACTGAAATTAACAGGAGATGATGCTTGCCATTCCTCTAAGCACTGGTAGTATTATAGATTACTGACAGCTCAAGATGTCCTGGCTTACCTCTCTACTGAAGAGTCTGTAAAAGAAACCTCTCTTTGGCGGCGGATTCGGCCTATTTACATCTAAATCCGAACACAGTGTCCCATCTGCCTCATACACATTGATTTCTTTGAAGCATTCCATCTCGATCATCTGAAACGGAAAAACCCAACTGAATGAAAAAGACGCAAAGACGGATCCGCTCCCTTGTAAAAGGATTTCAAAACAATGGGTTATCTGTGGCTTTCGGAAACAGCGACATTCCAGGTATATGCATTTTGTATTTACCTTTGTCTCAGCTACAACATATCATAAGAGCAGAAACTAATGTATTTTTCCTTAACAAAGAGTATGTTTCCGCTGCTGAATGATTTTCTTTTGATCGGAGACTTGAGTGACTGTACTGGCAGGTTTGATATTCCACCATCCAAATCTAGCCTCTTTACTCTAACTTGCAAGATTTCTACACTGCTAGAAATCATTTTCACTTAACCCTGTATTTCCATGTAACATTCCATTTTTCTTATATACTCTGGCCGATTTAGTTCCCATCTTGTGTAATGCATCCAAATTAGCAGAAAAAAGAATTCTATAACAGCGATGCTCTGTGGGAAATTAAATTGGGAAGAGCATTTAAAACTGAGAACACAAGACACATCTTCACCCAAAGGGCTGTGGGAGTATGGAACAAGCTACTCAGCCATGTTAAAGCTGAGAGCCAGGCTTGTTTCAAATCACAGCTAACACTGTGATTAGACCCATAACCTTTGTCTAATAGTACAGCTGTTAACACAAGGGGCATGTTTTGTGTTTGCCTTTAAGCTGTATTACCTCATTCTGCCAGGGGATGGAAACGCTGCCTGTAACAAACTTGTGATAGAAATCATCATCTGTAGGATCCAGATTAACTCCTTTAACTGTGGAGAACTGTTCAATATCCAGGACATCTTTGCAATAGACTGCTCGAGGCTGTGGGAGGGAAAGGACAAAACAAAATCAGCAAACAGGTTTCAATTGCCACTCATTGTGAATCACAGATGTGCTGTATCCCAACGGCTATAGCTGCCAGGTCAAGGAGCCAACATTCTAACCACTTCAATGAGAACCTGCTCTGAGCCAGAGCTACTCCATCCAGTCACAGGGAAGAGAGAGCCATCTGCTGGCTGGTTGTGCAGACTACAGGACTAACTATGCCACGACTTAGACATGATTTTAATCCCAAAGATAATGTAGCTCCCGTACAACTAAAGGTTCACAAGTACAAGCACAAGATTATTCACTCATACAAGACAGTGCTCCACACAAGCCTTCAGGAAGACAAACACTAAATTTCTTAGTTTAGTCACAGATGGTTGTTATAATAATTTGCTTAAGGGTAAATAGATCAGTCATACTGTATTTCCACTGGCAACTCTTGATGGACTGTAATGAAAAGTCAAAAGCAAAAAAATGAATTTACAAAGCTGTGCACTGACTTCTCTGTAGCAATCTAGTGTCTTCCTAATGTGCCAGACCCCCACCTCCCACCTCCTGAAAAAAAAACATTTTTCTACTCACATCAGGAATAAAAGGAGGATCCAACATGTTGGCTTCTAGTCGCTTGAAGTTGATGTTTTTAAATATGCGATGCTGCTTCACTTCTGCCCCTCCTCCTCCCTGACAACCCAGTCTTTCTTTGGGGTCTTTAGAAAGCAGCTGTGAAAATGGAAAAGTTTAGATTGGACATTATAAAACTCTCAGTTCAGAAGTCACGAGTTTCTGCTCAATAGGCCTTTAATTCAGTACCTTTGGCCTTCAGCTTGGTAAAACAACAGGCTTTATACTGCAAAGGGCCTAAATACACAGAAAACCTGATGACATCCTTTGCCATTTTTTTTGTGTACACTATGTTAAGATTTCAAAAATGTGAATATGTTTTTTTTTCCTACTCTGGATTGAACATTCATCCACCCTGGGTTGGGTATTTCTTGAATTACAGTGCTTTGCAAAAGTATTCAGAACATTGTACAGATTTCACATTTTGTTGCTTTTATGCTTCATAACACTTTGAAGTAGCAATTTATATTTGCTACATACACAACCTATGCCACACATTCAAAGCAAAAAAAGTACATATTTTAAAATTCACAAAAATATGAATCAGACACTACTGAAAGGGTCTGAATACTTTTGCGAGGCACTAAATTTTGGATTGTCGCAATCTACTTGCAATCATCTATACTTAAATGTATAACAGTGATCTTTCATAAAAATGGTATTAAGAGCATGGAAAAGGTCAAAATAGTTTACATCACCTGCTTGTTTGATCTCTTCTGTATTTGTTGTTACACCTAACATAAACAGAAGTTGTAACAAAGAGCCTGTACTGAGATATGATTTAAAATATTGTTGCTACCTGCTGACCTTACTATTTTTTCTTTGTGCAATGATCCTTATAAAGATCTGTCAAATACAAATCTCAAGATAAGGATTGGACTTCTAAGTTTCAATGGGTAGAACGTTTCACTGATCTTAAAGAGAGCAATTTCATTATCTAACCGCTCCGTCCAAATTAGGGTTGCGGGGGAAGCTGGATCCTATCCCAGCAAGCAACGGGGTCAAGGCAGGGTATCTTCTGGACCAGCCGCCAGTCCATGCACAAACTCACGTCAGGACCAGTTTTCCCAGAAGCCAATTAACCTACCAGCATGTCTTTGGAATGTGTGTGGAAACTGGAGATGAATATGGTGAGGACATACAACCTCCACACAGATAGCACCCCAGGGCCAGAATTGACCCCAGGACCCCAGCACTGCCAGGCAACAATGCTAACTACTGACTGTGCCACAGTGCCACCCTTGACATTTAACTAAAATGTGAAAAAACAAGCTGATCTCTGATTCTACCCAAAGTGCATCAGTGCAAACATCTATACTTCAGAGGGCCTGGCCCTAGTAAGGGGTTACTTACTGTAGTTTCTGGAATTAAACTGCACCCATTACCATTACTGGCACACTGGCACACAATGTAAGGAGAAAAGTGATTAAGAAGAGGGCACCCAGGGAGCTACTGGCATCCCCGTGCTAAGCTACGGTCCCAGTAAACTTCAGTGCTAAAGAAAGAGGCCTGCAGCGCTGCACAGGGACCAGAAGGAAGGAGGCTAGCCGAGGCCAAGCTGTAGCGAGTCAGATGTGCCAACAGTGAGGCAGTGTATCACACACTGTGGCAACGTGGGTAAAACTCTGCAGCGCCCTGCCAGCGCGGACGTGTGCCCTCACCGCTCTGCAGATGTCCTTGGCCTCCTCTGAGAACTTCTCTGAATACTCCTCCGGGTCCTCGCGCACCCGCCGGTCCACCTCCTCCCGCTTGACCCGTTCCTTGCGCCGGCGGAACGGAGACTGGCCCTGGATCATCTCGAAAATCAGGCAGCCCAGCCCCCACCAGTCCGGACTGAACGTGTAGCTCTCGTTCTGGATCACCTCGGGAGCTGACGGGCAGGAAAAAAAGTTGGGGGGGGGGGGGGCATTCCATGAAAACGGACCCCACAAATGGAGGGAATTGTTTAAGACTCACGGAAGGATTAAATTACAAAGGAGGGGTCTGAGGCTCTAGGGAATGTTACTATTTCGCAGATACTGAAGTTTGTGTTTTCACAAACACAGATATTATCTCCTTTGCCATGTCCCCACACTCAATCCAAAGACAAGAATGGCCAGCTGCTGCCCGGTGATGTCTCATAATCCTCAGTGCACACCAGCACATTCCAGACCGGATTGCTTGTGGCCACTAGGTGGCAGTGTACTATACAATGAAATCCTTTAGGAACAATACCCCAATTTAAAGCTAAACTACAGACAGGGTAAAGTGGGTGTATTCTGTACATTTGGACTGTGACATCAGTTCGTTGTCTTTTTCAGTTCCTGAAAAGAAAGTTCAAAGCCTGCTGTGTATTTGCATGTTGTGTTCAAGTCAGCTATACCTATGAGATAAATACTTTTGTGTGTCCTAATACTAATACTATAATTAACACTCCATGTGGACAGTTACTTGTTGTATGAGCTATATAAACAACACAACACAGACCAGATACCAGAATGTGGAGCATGAAAATATTTAACCCGAAGAGCACTTGTCTGTGTTATTGGGCAGTGGTTAATATTAACATGTGTGCCCAGTGAACTTATTCCAGAGGTGCTGGACTGGATTTGGACCTGGCAAACAGCAGGCCTGAGCACAGCCTACACCTATACTCTGGAATGACACTGGAGTAACACCTGTCACCTCAGGACAAAAATGACTGTGTTGTGTTGAAAGCTTCAGAGATTATATTGATGTTGTTCAAGTTGAAACAATGGATCAAACACACACCTGAAGTTTTTATCTGTAGAAAGCTAATCTCAATGCAGTGAGTTTATCATTAATCCGAAGACATCAGTTCCTTAACTTGGCATCGGTTGCCATCTACTGTACATCATGATGTTAACCCAAACCCCAGTGGGCCTTTCTTCTCTGGTCTCTAACCCATACTTGACTCCACAAACAGGGCAGAATGGCACCAGAGCCACTACTGACAGAGAGAGTGCTGATATGGGGTGTCCAGCTTCTTTCCTCAAGAGTAGCAGGGCTCATATCCCAAGAAGAGCCAGTTATAAAGCAGCCAAATAAACCCATTCTTGGCAGGTGGGAGGAAACGAGAATACTCAGAGAAAACCTTGTGCAAGCAAAAGTTGTGGTTGTGGTTTCCAGACTGAAATGCTGCCTAGGCCCAGAATCAAACAGGAAGCTATGAGGCAGCAGCCAACACCACCTGCCAACCTTTCTCCATTTTACACACCCTTTATTAACACCGACTGGAACACAGAACCAGGATTTATCTGAATTGAGCACCCTTGTCCAGTATCTTTGGGGTTGTCCTTGATATGGAAAACGCTGGAAAACACTGATTAACAGTGAGAACATTTCTGGGTGCTTACACTGTGTACCAACAGGTCTAAATCACCTGACGTAATTAGACTCATGGGTGCTCTGGAATCATCCACCATATTTGTGAAGGTGAAATCAATGTTTAACTAGTCTCTGCTGAGTTGTTCAACCAAGTCTAGGCTACCCGCAGGCTTTTCCAGTCAGCAGACAATGCTGTTGTTGTCTGGTGATGGTCACTGGGTAGCCTACTTGCGAATTTCATGTATCCACACTCCCAGCACTCCCAGAACTCGTTCGTGCCTGGTACGCATTCACACAGTGTCCCTCCTTGTACAGATTCAAAAGCACATTTACTTCTTTTGTCATTCCAAACTTGGATGATAACGAGCAAAAATCAGATCTCTCTAAAAGCGCTAATATTTTCTAAACAGTGGCGGCTCTGGTGGTTCAGTGTTTGAGGTGCATGTCAGGTGCTTATTCTTACCATGCAGTACAGGGGTATAAGCGCAAACATGAACTTTTAGCTCATGATTTCAGTGTGGATGTGTTTAAAATAAATGATCAGAGATGCCAAATTTAAAAACAAGAATTGTTTTCAAAATGTATTGCTGCTTTAGATATGATGGCTACTGCATGTTTAAAATAAATTATTTCAGAAACCTGCTGCACAGTCTTAAATGCATAATACAATACATAATTTAACATTACCGTTTAATCTGTAATCTGAGATTTCTAAAGGTTTACTCTCTCAGGTCAACTCAAAAGCTAGCACAACATCTTCCCTCTTGCAAACACTTTCTTTCCAGTCCATATGAGCATAAATATACATGCCTGCCATCCTCAGACCTAATAGAACCAAAATGTGATTAACAGTCACAGATCTTCAAATGAATATTTTACTTACCCATATAACCTACAGTCCCCACCCTCCCTCGTATCGTCTCTCCTTCTGGGATTTGGACGGCTAAACCCAGGTCTGAAATACGGATATGTCCTATGGAAAAAAACAGGGACTGAGAATTAAGCTTTCACTGGAAAACAGTTTACACTTAACTAAAAAAAGAACAGAAAAACTATCACATCAGGACTCACTGTACAGCTGAATACATTTAAAGCAATCCTACAAAATGTAGTGAATCAGACACTTCAAACGAAATTAAGTTATTTCAAGTGATTATGTAAAGGCCTGTGGGATCTGATATTTAAATTCCAGTCAATTTTCTTTACATACAGTATATACAGTACATACTCAAAGTATGAGCTTGTAAGATAATATCTCTTCTTAGATCAGGACAACTACATTTCAGCTGCATTTTATCTTTACATTTCCTGCTTATTCTGTTCTTTAAACTCTTTTAAGTGTCCCAAATCTTTTTTTCAGGAGTTCTGGCATTAATAAGTTCTGCTACAGCTTTATCTTTTGGGTAACCATCATTATGTGTGAACAATGCTGTTGCATTTCAGTACAATATTTAGCACCAAGATCTGAAGACGTGGGAATGCATAAACTACAACTGACTGAAAGTGAAACTGTATATCCCTCTATCCATCCATTTTCTAACTGCTTTTCCAGTTCAGGGTCACAGGGGAGCAGGAGTCTATCCCGGCAAGCAATGGGAGCAAGGCTGGAGAGCACCAGTCCATCACAGGACACACACAGACACAAACACACATTCACACCTACAGTAGGGTCGGTTTTCACAGAAGCCAATTAACGTATCAGTATGTATTTTTTTTCCACTGTGGAAGGAAACTGGAGGACCCAGAGGAAAGAAATTGTATATAAAACTAAAAACTGAAATTGCTCCAAAAACCATGTAAAAGTTTTCTTTCAGCTTCTGGCTTACAACTGTCCTAGGCATATTTTTAAATAATTTGCAGTGACTTACCACGATCATCTAAAAGAATATTTTCCGGCTTCAAATCCCTGTAGAGACGAAAATGTAAGTGCTCAGGTTAAAAATAATACAATCTGGCCAATGACTGCAAAGCCTAAAGCCATTCCTGAACAAAGCCAAATTAAACTAAGACTGATACTGTGCACAAAGTTTTATTAAAATTAACAATGTCATTTCAGACTTCTTTTCTGTTTTTTCATGTTATTTGAAGACTGGCAGGGCTTTTTTCATAACCTTCTCACATTGGGTAAATTCTCCCCATGTCATGATTTATTTTAAATTTGCATATCCCAATAAGAAAGTTCATTGTTTTTTTTTCCTGAAACTAAATTTTGAAAAAAATGTTTTTTCATTCTTGACAATTTTTCAAAGGAATTTACATTTACTAAAATCTTTTTATTTAGTGCAAAAACTGAAAACTTTCCTGGAAGAAGAAGTATCATTCAAGGATGTCGCAGTACATTTTAATGTAATAAGAATAAACTGCACCTTTACAGTTATCACATTCATTTTTTTATAGCCTGCATACCTGATTTGAGACATTCAGCTTAGACTCAAGACATCTACTCCAATTCTTTTAAATCAGAAAAAGTGAGGAAAGGCGCGTTTTGTGCACAAAGCCTTTCATTTCCTATCTAAAGTACTCCAGCTCATCAAAAAGCAAATCAATTTAATGACTGTAAAGTGACTGTACAGTGCCAGTATTAACAAGGTTATCCACTGGGTGTGCTGTTGAGCCACATGATATCATTCAGTTCATGACAGAAAATAAGATTAGGTAGGTAGTTCTAATGTTTTGCTAAACAAAGTGTACTGAGATTCTTATTGTTCATTTATCAATTGAAGAAGACTGAGATTAAAGCGTAATTTGTTTAAAAGTCAACTTTGTTTTGGTCACTAGGCTTTGAGGGAAGTGACTCAAACAGCCCATCTTCAGAACATCTGAATAGAAATTAATTTTTAAATTTTCATTTTAAAATTGAAACAAAGCACCAAAACAAAAAACAAAAAACAAAACAAAATAACTCCGGATTCGGAGTATATTTTGATTCATGGGTGATATCAGGGGTGGAAACGGCCAAAGAACCTTTCATACAGAACAATTTTACCACTGCTTCATCAAGATAATCAGCAGTTTAGAATTTGCAAGCCAGAAAAAGTTTTGATTGACAACGAATGGCAAACAGAAAAATAGCAAATGATTCACGTGATTTTTTATTAGCTTTGTCATTTTTTTCTTTCCCCTTTATTATTAAAGAAGTTAGCAGTTAGCTATAACACAAAGCCTAAAATCTCATATATTCAAATATGTTCTACTGAACTAATAAAAATAATACTCTAATAATATTAATATTGTACTAATGTATCTATACATTCATTTGGCAAACTAGATAAGACTTATCTTTCATTGCAGTTTTGCTTTTATGAGCTGTAGGTTCTTGAACAGCAGAGGCACATTTTTGCATTCAGGCCAAGTTAAAACAACATTAATGGCTTTCCTTCTAAGCTTTATCAGCACAGACACAGAAAACAATTACATAAAAATCAAAATGGATCAAACCTTTTGAATGTCACAATTATACAGTATAAAATACTAATATTTACAGTGCTGTGCACTTGTAAGATACAAATCAATAGATCTTATGAATGACTTGTGTTTTCTATTATTATAACAACTTTAAAAAACTACTAAAACACATTACTTTTTGTGAGAAAGAAACAGTCGTCAATTCACTCTGATGAGAATTTTCCAAAATCTTCAAAATTCACGACCACTCAAGGTGAACTTTATGTGAGCAAATGAGCATATGAAATACAGTAATCCCCTGCTATATGTGAATTTACCTTACGCGTTTTTGAGTATCAGCACAGAATTAGTTGTATATCGTTTCGCCTTGCACGAACCTGAACTTTGGAGTATTTGCAAGGTCGAGAAGCAGCCCTGAGCTGCGATGTGTGCTGGTGTGAGATTTCTTTTCTCAAGAGGAGGAGAGAGCAGCCACAAGGTTTGATCTTTCTTTCTCAGTCAGCTGTCTTTGCGGGTGGACATGCAATTTATTAATGCAATTTCTATTAATATGGCTCTTTTGCGTATGAGAAAGGGTGAAGAGTCCAGTGTTGCTAAGTGATCTAGATCCTTGATGAGTTTATAAGAAAAAATTAATGTATTTTGATAAATGTGTGTGCAAATGATCACATTATTTCTGTCCTGGAGTCTTTGCACTGGTTTTCTATCAAGTTATGAGTTGACTTCAAATCCTTATGCTTTCTTATAAGGTGCTACATGGCTTGGCACCTCAGTACCTGTCTGAGTTATTATCTTCCTACTCCCCACCTCAAAACCGTCGTTCATCTGACTCCAGTCTGTCCTCCATTCTACGGGAGACAGGGCCTCTGTCTTCTCTTGCTATACCCCAAAGCTCTGGAATTCTATGCCCAAGAATATCAAAGAATCACCTGTCACTTTCCCTGGGTGCTTTCAAATCCAGACACAAAAGATTCTTCTTCAGAAAGTCTTTTTTTTTAAATTGATGACTGTGTTTGCCCTTTTGCATCTTCTACTGCATTCTAAACCTTTGTTTTTAATTGTACTTAATTCTGTTACCTCTTCTCCTTGTTTGTTTTCTTAACGTAAAGTATTTTATGAAGCTACTTTTAAAGGGACTAAATAAAATGAAGATTATTATTACTATTAAGTTACATGAAGGACTAGGTAACAGATTTGTTGTTAGTTTATTTTAAATTAATCTACAAATCATACAATAAAGAAAAGTGAGGAAGGTAGTAGAAAGCACAAAAGAATTTGTTCTTTTGGAGCAACAATATCGCTCATACATGCCAAGTGTCCTGATCTACAGTACATGGGTGCCATCACAGCAATAAATATAAGGATTACGTCAGGAACTGTATAACTAAGAATTTCCTAAATATATTATGTTCTTCTTTACTCTGATGTTACAAATTTACTTTCTTATAGGTGAAAATAATGTTTGAGAATTTTTAACATTTTGAGTCATGACTTAAGTTGCCCTAACCCTATTTCCCCATTAGGTCTTAAATTTACCAGCTGCAAGGGATGACTGTTGAAGCTAATGCATCACCTTACAATAACAAAATTTGTTTTCATTGGAAAATGTGTTCCTTATCCTCAGCATCATTTATTCCTCACTACACAGCCATAAAGCTGAAAGGCCACTTCTTGCAACTGCAGCGTGAACATTTATTAGGATCAATCGTTAAAAATCAGCTAAATAGTGTTTCTAAAACATTTGCGCAGCAGTGTACTGTCTGTATGCACACATACACCAACATCCATATATAGCTTGACAAGAAGCAGAAGACTGACCACTGCAATCGCTGAGAAAAGAGGGCTCCATACCTGTACACTATCCGTTCTCGGTGAAGGTCCTCCAGCCCACAGCAGATCTCAGCCGCATAGAAGATGGCCCTCTGTTCATCGAAGCCCGAGTTTCCCATGTTGTAAATATGGAATTTCAAGTCTCCACCATTCATTATCGTTAATACTAAACAAAGGGCATCCTTGGTCTCGTAGGCGTAGGCTAAACTAACCTGAGGAAACGAGAGGGGGAAAAAACAATTGAAGTACTGGAAGTCTTTTCCGTCTATTCATGTCAGCAGTAATATTTCTCTGCTATTTGCTTACTAAACAGCACTATAAGATAACTAAGGGGCGATACTGTCGACATGGGAATAACACTCATCTAAAGAAGTCAAAGTTGTGAGCAACTTGTGAAAGGCTCTGACTCCGACATTAAAACAGTGTTTCCCTGCACACCTCTGGAATTTGAAAGATACGTGCTCTTCATAGTGTGCTGTCTGATCTTAAAGCTAGAGTTCAAAAGCTTTAAAGGCTGACTGCGCTTTGAAGGACTTTTGTTTATGTCAGGTTCGCTGTTAAATTCAGCACCTCTGCACCGTACACTGCTGTGCTTTTGCTAATCGACTGTGTTTCTCACAGGCACTTGCCATAGTTCCTGAGGTTAGCAGCGAGTGTGGGGCTCTGTGCACTCAGTCTGATTAGAACTCCGGAGGAGAGATAAGTCAAACCTAACTGCACAGGACTGAGGAGTTGCACACAGGGATGGATCTCCCAGGGGTTTTATTCATGTTCCTTTACTTCCATTGTTGCCCTTTTCTGGGAATTTATCTTGTTTCAATCACTTTTAATGTGATTTCATTTTTTCAGTGGCTCAAACTGGTGTGATTTTAACTTATTTAATTATGAAGTACTTAAAGTCCATATTAAACACAAGAAATACAAAATGTCCAGACTGTTTCTCCAGGTAAACTGTCTCTGTCAATTCACATTCCTATAATGGTAGCACATGTGTTTTTTTCTTCCAGAGCCTTGTTTAAATGTTTGAATAATGAACTTCAGCTCCATATGACTTCAATGTACCTTCTATAGGAAGAAGGCTGGGTTGTGAACAATAATCAACTAAGATTAACTAAAATGCAGTTTGCTTAGAGGTAGATTTACAAGACAGCAGAATTTAAGTACTGGCACCTCTTGCCCAAATTCAACCACAATCTTCACTATCCCTTGTTAAATGAGACAGATTTCAATAACTTTTGAAAGAATATTATCGATCAGTCAGCATAATTTAATAAGCAATATTTGCTTATTAACCTGTGGAGAGGGATCCATACTGCTGCAATTTTAAGTTTGCTTGGAAGGGTCTGTAATTGTACAAGAATGCACACGTTGCTTCAAGTAAGCATAATAATGGGGGTCTGTGTAAATTATTATTTCCAACTAGCTTTGTAGATATTAGACGAAACATACAGTACAGAACGTAGATCTACTTTTTTGTAACCAATTGTTTTGTTCAGCACAGTTTCAGGCTGTGTACTGTTGATTCTTTGGTTAATTTAAAATTGGTGGTTTTAAATTAGAATGGCTAAGAGGAAAACTACTACTCTTATTACATTAATGTTTTTATGCAGGATGTTTGGGTAAAAAATGACTGTCCATCTCTACAGCTTATACATCCAGTAGCTAGCTTTTATCTTTTGTCATGAGCTTTTGTCATTATGATTTTATCCCTTTACTAATAATCCACTTCTGCATCCTAATTAAGAGCCATCTACTAATTTCAAATTCGACTTTTTAGTTTTCTATCTCCGTTTCTTTAATTAACGAAAGAGATTAAAATGAATCTTGCTATTAGCCAGCACTGCAAACTTGCCGTTTTAAGCTGGAAAGGAAATAAGACAGAAATGCCCGTTAGGATCAACACCAGCCCGTTAGTTCAAGATTTCTTTTACTTGTGAACTGCGGTGCAATTGCTTTCACACTCCGGGACTTCAAAGAGGAGTCTCTCCAGAGTCCCCTTAATCAAGCCGAGGTCACCTTTTCAAGTAAAGCCTGGTTTGCTTATTCTGTGCACGCTCTGATCCAAAACAAACATTTCTGACATTTCACACCTGCCAAACTGATCCATATCTGGGTGCCAACTGAACTCTGATCCAAGTAATCCTCTCCATATGAACTATGCGGTATAAAAGCCTTCTTCAGTGTCTGTGTCTGTAAATGTGTAATATTATAGGCCTGTTTCACTTTCCTTATATAGTCTATACAGCAACTGCTTCATACAGAGTTACCAACTTCATGCTTGTGTCTAGAAAATGCTGTCAGGGAAGGCAGTTGGTCTGCCCCAAAGTGAACCAACTGCTACCAACCTAGCTAGCTCGACTGGTACTGTGGCCATTCAATGTCTCATTCTTATTGCACAGGCCAGCAGCCACCCGATGAAGAGCTAGCTAAAGTGCATAAGGCTGACTCGTCTGTCTTTCTTGAGCTGAACTCTATTTAGGGTACCACAGATCGCAAAATATTTCAGACCTGCCCGGGACCTTAGTGTTCTTTCCTTGTTTCTTGATTTTTCTATTAAGCCACATGTGCTTCTTTAAATTTGCCCTTCAAGTATTAAGTCTATTTTGTGGTTTATGTTAGTTAAAAGCAACAAAAAATTACAAGTTTGCTCCTTTTACATTGGGTTAATAAAAACCAATGTCTCTAACGGAGAGTAAAAATGTCTTTGAAATTTCCCAACTGGGTTTTATCTGGAAGAGATAAAGGTTTTTCTTGCGCCATCCAAATTAAATAGCCTTACAAATCTGGAGTGCTACCTTCTGTTTAACTTCAGAGAAAGCTACAATAAATGGGTCCTAATACTATCTCAAAATATCTTACTTAAAAACAGACATCAAATTAAACAGACTCCAAAAAAGGAGCTTCAAAAATAATTATGTTTAGATTTTCATACCGAATTTATCTTACACAGTAGAAAAACATTCCAGATAATCTCTTCGTTTTCTGCGGACTATTACATAAAATACTTTTAAAGGTCAATAGACTGGAGTACTACTTGGCCAGTCTGCCAAACTACAGTGTACAGTATATTCTATGACATTCTAAGGAATCCAATCTGCTTTCAGCAAAATGGAGGTACACTCCTGCATACATTTTCTAAGGATAAAAGAGTGCTGTGAATTAATGCACATAAGACCCAGAGGTTGCAGTCAAGAAAACGCCCACAATATCATCATAGCAGAGAGTCATGATTGTCTTCACCACTCATCCCAGTGAAAAAATCTGTAAACTGACTTTTTTTTTAAGTTAACAAGCAGGGGCGTAATGGATCATTTCTGGTAGAAGAAGAATAAAACAACTGTACAACGGCAGCTGACTCCCAGTGAAAAGCAAAAGGTCGACCAATGAAAACGAAAGGGACTGTAGTTGGAAAAGAACTTAAAAAAATAACAATAGCAAGAGAGATCCAAACAATTATCTACGCCCATACGAGCCCAGTAATCCAAATCATGGACGTGCAAAGCAATGATGTGTGTCCCTAACTCTTTCAGAGCCTAAAACAGGACTCGTTAAATTCAAGGGCATTTGAATTGGGCAACAGAAGCGGCATTCTTTGGAGGGACCTTACTTTCCATACACGTTTTTAATGCTATGATTGCTCATTAGAATTCCTCACTTGATAGGAATGTACGAAATGAGGTAATTTTGCAAAGAATGGGAGTCAGGACAGTGAAAAGCTTCCTTTCGCTCATTTGCATTTGCCTATAACTGCAGTAGATTCTGTATTGAGAAATGAGAGATGCGGGATGGATGTGTACAAAGACACTGTTTAATCTTGTGGCACATACTGTTCTGGACCAGACTGCCGTGTTCACTACAATGAGCCCGGTGGAGTCTGTTCTGGGAGATTTTGCTGAAGGGGATGGATAACAATTGAGGAATAAATGAGGTAGGACCAGCCAAATTGCCCATGTTTTGGGATCTTTTTAACTTGAATGGGTTCTGATTATAAAGCAAAAAAGCATTTCCAAAATATAAAGAAAACGTCAACAGTACAGTACATGTCTGAGTTAAAGCTATTTTCTGAAACTGCTGAAAACCTATGCCAGTCATCACTGGAAAAGTTTTTGTGTTTAATTTTTTAACCTCCCACCCCTACTCAACTGACACAAATTCAAATGTGGGAAATGTAGTATTGCTTTCTGAAGTGTTGCTAAGGAGTGCCAAGGATCACAGCCTTACAGCAACATTGTTTTCCGACCTCCTGGTGAGTATATTTTATACATATCATCTGATAAGATTTTATAACAGAACATTAACAGACTGATTTCTTTTTCTCACCATAATCTCTCGGGCTAATTTTCTTAGCAAAAAAACAAAACAAACACATATAACACGACCAAGTGGATGTTAACAACTGATGTGCAAAACAAATGTTAACACAGTCACATTGCTTCAGAAAATCTTCAAAATGTGAAGTTATTTTTTTTTCAAATTTGGAAACGGTGATACTTTTTTCTTATTATACTCACTCAACTTGGAATGGCCATATCTTGATTAATTTAGCTTGCCATTACAAGTCCTGTACCAGCCCAAGGGGATCAATGGCTGTGAAGGCACTCCACCAACATGTCAATCTTTACACTATATTACAGGACAGTACTGACGGAGAAACAAAATGTCCCCAACAGCCAACACTAAAAGCTCACATTCACATACAGTGCCTTTGAAAGTATTCACCCCCCTTCCACTGAAGTCCCATTGTGCTGAATCACAAAAAAAATGTATAGAATTCTAAAGGTAAAATGAGTTTAAAATAAGAATAGAATAGAAAAGAGAAAAATCAAAAAGTAAAATATATTATTTGCACAAGTCTTTAACCCCTTTGCCAAGGTTCATTTGCAAAAATTACTTTTAACAAGTCTCAGTTACTTGACTGACCTCTCTGTACAATAATAGTTCACATGATTTCAGGCTACATACAACTATCAAGCAAAGATTCAATCATGAAGACCAAGGAGTTTTATACAATCCACGTATTTTAGTTTTGGATTTTTCTTTCCTGTTTTTGATGACATTCAGATTCTTTCACTCATGAAAATGTTCAGTTTGAGCATCCAGGTTTTGAGAATAAACATTCATTTTAATAAAATGTCTTCATCTGCAGTTCAACAACATGGGACACATGGAACGGTGAATACTTTTGGAAGGCATTACAAGCCCAGGAGTGTGTAGCAGCACAACAATCTTAGAATAACCTGTCCAGCTCAAGCCTAGCCAAATTCAGCAAAGCTCAGTCAATTTTGTACTGTTGTCATTAGACACGAGTCATAGCTGTCAAACAACAAAAGCTCAAACTAGAACAGAGAATCAGCCCAACAGTCAATTTCTATTCTAACTGAAGAATTCAGCTTACCCAAATTGTTGCATCATGGGACTGTGTGGGCTTAATTTGTAAGACAGACATACACAAAGGATGTTCAAAAGACTGAAAGTGAGCCAAAAGATAGGAACATTTGACAGGGATGAGAAAAGTATCCATTTTAATTTAAAAAGAAATAAGAATGTATGAGAATGTATGAGAATAAGAAGCTTAATAATGACAGTGATAACTCATCTTTAAAATGTTTTCTTGTAAAAAAATTATAATACCTTGTAATGGCCATCAATGCAGGCCAGTCAATTTTTATTTAAAGCATGGAGAAAGAGAAGGACACCACACACATTCCTCCAAAACATGCGCCTTTGTCAAACCATCCACTCTCACACCGTGATTAAAGCTCACATTACGCTGGGCTTTCATGCCAGCTGGAAGACAGACATAACCCTTACTGACAGTATAACACACTCACAGGGGAACGGTAAGAGGGGTCCCATCTGACTTCAGCCCTCATAACCACAGTGGCACCAGGCCAATTGTGTGCCGCCTCTCCCCACAATAGCAGAGCCTGGATCTAACCACAACCTCCACTTCAGGGTCCATTCGTAACTCAGGACAAAATCTTTTACCTTCTGAGACTTTCCAAAACCATGATGGGCTATCACTTTTTAAAATTCAAGGTTGGAATTTTCACAATGACCTCAAACTCCCAGTCTGCGAATGTTCAAAGCTTTAAACATGGAGACACACTGCCACACCATAATGTGGTTGAGAACTACTAATTGACGTGCTGGAGGAAAACTATCTCTTCCTGAGTATTAACATATTGCTAATCGCTGGAGGTAAGACAAAGCCTAAATAATGGTATCACCAAAGATGGGCATGAATTCTCCTGGCCTTAAATTAGCAATTTACAGCACCTTTAGCTACAAAACTCAACAACAATCCTGGTTTACAGTACTTGACTTCTTTGGATAATGCTATTTGGTCGGGGTTGCTAGGATACACAGCTGTTACGATGCATGAAGTACCATATTGAGAGGAATGGCTTATACCAGTAGCTGCATGTATATTGTAGCTTTTGACTGTTTACAAGCTGAACTGTTAAATTCCTGTGGAAAAAAATGTACTTAACATTCATAAATTTAAAAATTAGTATCATGGTGTCAAGGTGTTTAAAAATAAAAAAATGGACGTAATATATATGCATATATATGTTCATACATATGTGCATGAACTATAAGCATTTAGATTATGGTTCACACATATATTTGCATTATATTGTTTATTTAGAAGCAATAACTAAAATAAATAATTGTCTGTTAAGTACTATTTATCAAATTACATACATGCATACCAAAATTATTAAATTACTTAAGAAATGAAAACATGCTTCATACAATGACTAGCCTTTCAATTGATGAAAACAGTCTGTTCTTAGATTTGTTCTGTGAACACATGATACATCTATGGTAGTCGGGTTTCTTGTCAAAACACAGAACTTGCAGAAAAAAACAAGGTGTCTCAAAGAACCCTTGCAGGTGTGTACATGACACTTTTGAAATGAAGTGTTTAAAGTTTCATTTTTCACAAAATGGTACCTTTCTTTTATAGTTACAAAATGCATGATAAAATGTTACTACTTTTAAAATAATATTACATAAACGCCCATTACATAAAACCCCAATACCTAGTTTCTGAACATTTTGGAGTGATTACTTTTCCTATACCTATACTCCGGTTATCTTTCTTATTTTCTATATAATTTCAAAATTAATGCCCCGATTTTGCCAGTTCTCAACACGAAAATACCAACACGATTTTCAGACCAAAACTTACATTACATTCCACATAAAAGTGTGAAATAAAAAAGGAAGTACTTACTACAAATCTACTGTTCACTTTTTCTAAAATGCGTTTTTCATTTAATGCCATTGCTTCACCTTTTCTCTTCTTTACTCTTTTCTTTTCCAGCTTTTTACAGGCGTACATTTTACCAGTGGCTCGGACTTGGCAAGCACAAACCTGGAAAACAGGGAGAAGAGATGAACAAACACCTCATTGCAAGAGGTAAGACACACTGCTGCAAATGCGTCAAATGTGATCACAATGACGAAAGGAATGTAGAAGAAAGTGTAATAAATTTTACACTGCTTTTTAGCACTGCTTTATTAAAGCAGTGTCATACGTGCTGCTCTTACACCAATCGTACGGAAGCTTATTAGCGCCGCGGTGAAAAAAAATTAACTTGTTTATACGAGAAAATTATTCCGTTTAAATACAATAGTTAATTTGTGAACAATGTTGCCTACTATATTAATACTGTATATTGCATATATTGTCCCGTGCAAAGTAGCATTGACTTTAACAGTAGAATATCGTCACACTACTCATTTTGGAGAAAAAAAAATAAAGGAGCACGTGTTCTGTTTTTTGTATACATGAAGTAACACACCGTGTCAGTACACAAGTTTTTTTTTCTCTGTGTCGATAATAAACTTCCGTACAATCCATTTTTTTAATGTAGATTTTTTCCTACGAACATAATGAAATAAATAAAATAAATAAAAAAGTGTCAGTTGATTAATGCTATAAATTGCTCTAAAACAACACTTTTGTAAGTCCAGTAACAGTTACAACTTAAATGCTTAAATAAAATGCACCAATTAGGGGGAGGCATGCAAAACATTCGTTCAAAATGTAATATAATATTTGTGTTTAGAGAAACCGCTAGACACCTTACTCACCTCTCCAAATCCACCCTTTCCCAGGACTCTGTAATGTCTGAAGGTATTTTTGGTTACAGGTTGCCTGTTTGAAAATACATACAGTATGAGCAACATAACTATTGTGAATAACAGTTCCACTGAGTGAAATAAGCAAAAATCAAAGACAAAGTTGTGACATTACACACACATTTTATATGTAGAGGGAAATTATTTTTTTCATCCCCAAATTCCCTTGCTTGCGTCTGTTGCTTTTAGGCAAATCATATTTCAAAACTGTGTCAGAAAATGTTTGCCATGGCACACATGGGTGTCAGAAACTCCTGGCTTCTAATCAAAAGAAGACCAATGCAGATGTCTAAGTACTGTATGTTGTGATTTGGAAATGTCCAGAGTTCTAAAGGACAGGACTCATAAGGATATTTCCACTGTGGTCTGAGGGCAGGTTTCTGGAAGTGAAAGACTTTAACTGAACTAACCCAAAGTATATCTAGTGTGTTTTTTTAACTGTGTTAGCCACTGGCATTGGAATCTATAGCCTGTAAAAAAGCAAAATGTATGTTAGGACAAAACTGTTTCAAGTACAAATGAAGAAAGAAAAAAATAACATTAAAACAACATATAGATGCATAAATCTTATTTTAAGAGACAAATCAAAATAAAAAGTTATTTTAAAAAATGTATTTACATGGGACATGGGACTATAAAGTGAGAATTAATTTAATTTATATCTTTAAAGCATTTGAAATGGCTTGAATCGCCTTATAAAAATATTTATGACTGTATTTAAAAACAGCCCTGTTTGCAGTGAAACCATGGTTTCCACAAAGTTAACAATCCCACAGTTATGGCATATTTTCATGATCTACAGAGGTTATTCAAAATGTATCAAAAGTAGTTGCTAGAATATACTAAATAATACAGAACCAAATCTGAGAGTTCAATTAATTTGAACAAATACTGATTTACACAATTTACAGATGTTCCTCCATTGCCATACTGCTACTTTCTGCTTTAGACTTCAACAGAACCACAGTCAGAAGTAAACTGAAGAAAAAGTCTCCAAAATTAAAATAAACCGACATGACAAGACAATTGTTCAATGGACCTGGTACTGGCTGAAATGTAAAGAAAATGCTCATTGAGTAAAACCCAAATAAATTCAGGCAGGGGTGCACAAAAACATCCTTAATGTAGAAAGTTATATCTAGACTGACTTGGATGTAATTTGCTGCATCACGGTTGTTTCTTGCCACATGTTCAAAGGTGTATTATTGCGATATTTCACTCTTTAAGTACTTACCTCTCCAACCACTTCCATTGTACGAAACGTGAAAAATACATGCTATCTTGAAATTGAGAAAAGGGGGCTCCACTGAGATATTCGTGAACAATTCTGGGAAAACAAAGCAACACAAACAAGAGAGTTAAATAAATAAATTCAAATGAGGTGCAGAGCAGACTATAAGATGTCACGCTTACACTATAGTTACAAATAGGGCGTCATTAAACTAGAGGAATGTTGGGAATAAGCCAAGCGTATCAACCAATAATTAAAATAAAATAAGCATAACCCTCAACTTGTAAAGATTTTGCCAAGAATATACCCCAGTGGTTGGTGTAATTAGAGGCACCTGCATTCTCTGGCACAGCTTTGGTGAAAAGAGTAATAATTCAGACACACAAATGTTTATTAACAATGATAGTACACAGAGCAAACTACAAACAACATAAACATAAAACACACAAGTTACACTACAGTATGCACAAACTTACTAACAAGGCATCCCAGAGGCCTACGTCATGGCCTCCCATAAAAACCCCAGACTGCTACTGAGTATTTAACTCTTATGTAAGGTGTACAGAGGACAAAAGAAGAGAAAGCTGCCTTCTAAACTAAACAGAATATGATGTAGGGTTAATATAAATCCAGATGCTACAAAGTGAATGGGAAACCTATCTTCCCATTCTAAAAATGTATCCGTGAACCAGGAGAGTCTGTTTTTAACAGAGGGATTCTCTAAACAGGAAATCAGAGTTCCTAACAACAGAATGGCAAGCTCTCTTAATAAGGTTCAAATACGTGAATCTGGTCATTCTGGATGTGTCCTCAAGTGTTTCTGTCTCTTGTCATCCCCCTCCTTGTTTCTCTGTACCTGGCTCTTTTATGCTGTGTTCCTAGATTGTTGACAACATTCTTAATCATTTATCAAGAACTTTATTCTTCCTGGCCAAATTTCCCATTGGTCTTTACCAGTTATGGCCTCCCAGTAATTCCCATCTATGAAGTGGCTTCATCACCCTGCTCTCCTCCCCACTGATAGCTGATGTGCGGTGAGCGTTCTGGAGCACTATGGCTGCCGTCGCATCATCCAGGTGGGGCTGCACATTGGTGGTGAAGGGGAGTCCCTATTACCTGTAAAGCACTTTGAGGGGATGTCCAGAAAAGTGCTGTATAAGTATAAGGAATTATTATTATTATTAATTAACTAATATAAACCAAGGTAGACTTTACTATTGCTCAGATCACTGAATTTCACACCCCAACATCTCAGCAAACACCTCCTTGCTTTGAAGGTGTTACCCATTGTTATCTAGATTCTTAAGGAAACTTCAATGGTCACAATACCTGCAACACCATAATGGTTTAAATTTCAGGAAGGCAAGAGAAATCTTATGTAATCTTAGGAAACCACTATTTCCTATAGACGAACGACAGCACACTAGTGTAAAGATAATGAGGTATAGCAAGTAAGGTGGCATAGCAGAAGATGTAAATCAAAATTACAAATGATTGCTGTGTAAAGTAATTTTTACCCTGAATGGGATAGCAAATTTCTGTAAGATGCAAATTCAGAATCATAGTAGTTCTGACATCACAAGCCAGAAAAAACAGTCTGATGAAAACTGCCAGTCTGAGAATGCAAAAGATTGCAAAAACCACAATCACACAGGAAACCGGAGTGTGTGTTGTAAAAGGGCACATTATTAAAAATGCAACAGTCACAAGTGCTTTTAAAAAAAACAGGCTATAATAAAGTTTTGCAAAGTCTTTGATTAGAGAACTATTGAATTCATTACTTTATAGATCCATTCAACAATTCATAAAGGAAGTGCATGGATGTACACACACACAAAAGAACAAGCCCCCATTTTTTGTCTCAAACGTTTTATTCATTCTGTCCTGTCTCATTGTTGCAAACGTTACAGAAACCAGCTCATCTAAAAAAAAGGCAGAGAAGCTGTAAATAACTAGATATTTTTTTCACATAATTTAAGGAAATTAAAAACTCAAAATGTCTGAATAATGAGTCTGATGCTGACAATCTGGTGACTTCCTAAAGAAGAGACAGTGGTGTTAAAATAGCTCATTTAAAAAATAAATGAATTCCTCTATCAAAGTAACTGTATATCAGTTTGTTGGGGTTCACCACCTTTTTAAACAATTTTTCTCTCAGTGGTAAACAAGAGAAAGATGTTAATTGTAAAGATCTTTGGATTTTATACTTCTTTGTTCAGACAGTGCACAGGAAGAAAGTACAAACTCCAATGTACAAACTCTACACATATCTCTTAATCTGTATCAAGCAGTACCAAACCTGAATTTACTAGTCTTTTATTTGATGTTTTATGCCTATGTTATGAATACAGCATTTTAAATGGGCAGAAAAGGATTTGTCTTTGGCCTTCAACAGGTACTTCAACATATATCTAATTCGGAGGGAGTCAAAAACATTGTATAATCACTGTGTTGCATTTTTTGCAAACTAGTAAAAGCTTCATGAAAAACAAGTACAGCTTTGGTTAAAAATACATTGAAAACTGGGAGCTCTTGAGGTTAGTATTTTGCTTTTGAACTACATTTAAAAAAAAATTAAACAATCTTCCTTCTGGTAGCTCTAAAACCTGTCAGAACCACAGAAGGGATTTGATTGCAAATATGACGCAAACAGCAAATAGGAAACAGCCAGTCTCCTCACCACTAGGGTGGAATCGGCAGAGCTTGTATCCTGCACTGCCAGGGAAGCAATTAGAAGATAACTTGAAAATCCTGGTTCTTACTTGGAGGCACTACAGTACAGAGATGTCAGGAACATTTATTCCTCCTCCAGTTCTCCATTTCAGATGCTAATCTTGAGACCTCTGACAGAGCTATCAGAGGGCGTGCCCAGCTGCATGAGCTATCCGATGCTAGGATACACAGGAAGGGCTAAGCCACTCCACCTCTCTACTTACCAACAAGACATTTCCTCACCCCTCACAACATCCAGGAGAACAGACTTGTAAATGTACCCTCACACCAGCATCAGACGTTGGAGACAGCTGACTGCTTCATATTTTTTGGACAGTATGTTTGCATAATAGCACGTGAATATCATTCTTTATAGGAATGCTTTATCCCAAACAGGTCTTGTAATGATTTTAAAACCCAGGTTTGTATATCTACTATACGATTAACTTTGCCATTTATTCAAGTTATCCATTTCACACTTCCATGCCACAACAGCAGGCAGAAAAGAGAAATATCAGATTCGGTGGGAAATGCAAACCTGCCAAGCACACTTCTGAGTGAAGATCCAAATTATGTTCACTTAGTTCTTCAGAAGCTTCAGGCTAATAGAATTAAAATATTTAAGTAGCACGTACACTCACAGCTTCATTAGCAAATGTAAGCTAAATCAGTCATGGAATGCTGCAATCTGGATTCATTTGAAGACACTGAATTGTGCAAACTGTACTTTTACCTAAATGGTCTGGAATTCCTCCAATGCAGTTCGAGAATATTCTCGTCTGGAATGGTATATCTAAAAACAGAGAAGGTATTTCTTCAAAGCTGAGAGGAGGGCCAATGCACAAATGGCAACGTACTTTGGAGTACATCACACATACTGTATATGCTGGCAGACGTACACTACATTGGTCACATTTCAACATTCAAAATAATTAAGAAATATGTAAAGAGCAGCATAAATCTACTATTCACATAATTCTGTAATGACACCAATACAGCAAAGAAAAAATAAGCATAGGTTTTCCATCCATTTTCCAATCATTTTATCTGACGCAGGGTCATGTGGGAGCCAGAGCCTACCCTGGCAAGCAACGGGCACAAGATAGCACAAACCCTGGACTGGATGCCAGTCCATCGCAGGGCAGACACACAAAGTAAGACATACAGTACCCACACTCTCACCATGATCAATTTTCCCCAGTGTCAACCCAGGAGCCCAGAGCAGCAATGTAAACCACTGCACAACCATACCTTGCAACAAGGGTAACGCTAGGTATTAATTAATTAAGTTAAATGTATTTTTGCATTGGCAAACTCACTGACCTGCTCTGTCAATTCAAAACTGTATACTAAGTATGATCCTAATGCAATGCAAATTAATTTCTGAAATGTTTGTGTAAATATATTGATAATTAAGCAAAAACTGTAACAGTATAAATATGTGATTGTAAATAAGTAACAGCATCCCTACATGGTGCCTTAAAACACGTATCTCAGAATTAAAATGCCTAAAAAAGAAAAAAAATGCCTTTCCACATGAAAATACACACAATGGTTAACCATTTCAATACGATCATTAATGACAGATGCCAGAGCTGAGTAGTTACAAATACATTTCAAATAGTTTTTGCGTTGAAAAAGCACCCTGGTAAATCTACATAAAGAAACTGCTAAGAAAGCCTTTCTTTAAAACATTCATTTTGATACAATCCGAGAAAAGACAGGGCAAAAGCAGAGTGCTTGTGCTTTGGAAAAAAATGTCTAAAGAGGTTTATGAGGTTTTTTTGCAACATACAAATGTATATAACCAAAGTAAGGGGGTGATATATCCTAGTACTTTGATTTCATGCTAATGCAGCAAACTTGGTTTATACTGTATGTTTATTTATTCTGTAAAATCACGTGGAAGCCTGTTTATTCTGCAGGGTTTTTAAAAGTATTAAAAGCACAAATGAGCTACATCTGTCTGTTCACAAATAACAGCAGATATACAGTGACTGCTGTAAACTTTGTGGATGTGATGCTAAGCAACCTACTGTTTACAGTAGTGAAGAAACACTGAAAGGAATCACCTTCTCCATTCAGTTCAGTTCTTCATTTGAGGGGATAAGAAGGCCCATTTTGTGTTTAGGTAAAGTTTACATTAACAAAATATTTCAG
Source organism: Atractosteus spatula (assembly GCF_055471065.1). Lineage (NCBI taxonomy): Eukaryota > Metazoa > Chordata > Actinopteri > Semionotiformes > Lepisosteidae > Atractosteus > Atractosteus spatula. The sequence goes on from NC_142706.1 coordinate 39,650,812, forward strand.
AATATCCTTGTTTCACAATACTTGACCTTTTGCAACCAGGCCTTTTGGCAAGTGGAATTCCAGAATCTCCAATAGAAAGGAAAAGCGCTGTGTAGTAAATAAAGGCATTTTTTTTTAAGTACAACAGCGAGCACGTGAGAAATGTTACAGGCTCTTTGTGCAATCGAACAGATTCAAGGTACGACAGTGAAGAGCGAGGGCATTCTTTGACAGAAGCCCCCTCCCCCACGCTGCTCGGAAGCAACACACACGCATTGTTGGGTTCAGGGAACATCGCAAAACCTTCAGGCTGTGGGGTCAGCCAGCTCCCAGAGAACATTGGCAAAAGGCTGGAGAAACATTATGTAAGTATTATGAAGAGATGGGAGCACAAGAAGAAATAAATAGTCATACAATATGTCTTTTGTTCTAAAAAAGGTCAAGACATTGACTTAGTTTCATCCCAGCTGGAACTGGTCCCCAATGTAATTTTGGCTATTGACCATCTTTTGTTAAAACCCCTTTATTTTCTTTAAATCACAGGGATTGTTTAAGAAGCTATAATACAGGTGCACACTGCATGTCATCTGCTCTAGTAGTAAGTAAAATGCTACTGTAACCCCTGTGGCTTTCATTCATACAGCTTCGATCCAGGTTATATTGAAGTATATTGAAGCCACACTTAAATTTGGAGCATCTACTTCCCTATCGTATCATGAAAAGGCAATTACTTGGGTATTTGTCACTTACATGTTACAAGGATTCACAACAAGGATTTAGTGTGGTGCCCATGCACACGAAAAGGGTGTTGGGGGTACTTTATGGGGCAAAACAAAAGCACACAAAATACAGTCAAATCTAAATAATATTAAGCAGAAATAAAAATAGAGATTAAAACACAAACACATAGAAAAAGGAAAAGGGGCAGACACTTACTAAACAGAAAGGTCTTTAGATTTGCCCCAAGATGCTTGTAGCTAAAAAAAGTACTAAAAGATAGGTCTCAGCAGAACAATTAAGCCCTGCTTTAGTGCATAAGGTGTAATGAGAGAGAGTGAGTATTGGGAGGATTTGGTAGGTAGGGCTTTAAAAGTTAAAGTTAAAATTCTGAACCAATCCTTCCAAGAGATTCTCTTCAGAGCACCAGTAATCAATTTATTAAAATAGTTAAGAATAAATACTACAGATTCATTGATATCGAGTTTTAAGTTTTGAAAGAACATGTACTTGTTGACTAATTGATTCGTGCTATTTCAATAGCCTAAGACAGAAATCAGATTTCAGTCGTTTGCATTGACTTTTATACTAGTACTGAAAATATTTACAGTTATTGCAGTTCATTTGTTGCAAAGCATAACAAACAGTGCTAAAAATAATAATACAACAAAACATCTCATTTTAAATCTGAAAATATGTTGCTTTCAATGATGAAATGCATCTTGATTTTCATTTCATTTCAAACTCATTGCACACTTTGCAAAAACTTTTAAGTACTTTAAGAATGAATTCAAAGCATAGCCCTATTTATGTGTGCAGTTGATCGCTTTGCTTGTGGTATTTTAGCATTGACAGTATTCAGGAACGCAGGATCAGGATTATCAGAATTGTTTCACTCTGCTTCCTTCCAAGCTGAAGTCTAGATGGAAGAGTGAAAGCCTTTTCAACCTGGCTTTTCTCCCCCAGCTCTAAATCAGCCCAGGGGCTTGGTCAGTTCCACCCTGAGCCAGTCCTATCTTGTCTTCTACCTCACGTGAAATCATGCCAATTACTCAATCAGCCCAGGTGTGTCTCATTTCACCTGACTTTTCTCAAAAGGAAACCACCTCACTGTCCTGTGAAGCAGACTTGTGAAGAGAGGCAACGGGGTCACTACGAACAATATCAGAACGTAGCTTTAGGTTCAATTGTACACGGTGTGTAAGATCTTCATACATCTTCACTCCCCACTCCTCCCCACACAAAATGCTCCAGGCAAAGGAAGACAAGAGTTCGTAGAGCTATGGGGTCATTGCAGAGATGTAGCTCACAAAGCAAGAGGAGAAGCACTGTGAACACGATATCACTGAGGACACTGGACAGGACACGGAGACTAAGCAGCCGAGACTCTATTGTATTGCCATAGACACGGTTCATAGGCAGAAGACTATACAGTTTGGTGAGAGCAACAGCAAACTGTTTGGTGCATTTGCAGTGTTGGACCTGGAGGGACAGACTTTTCGGGATGTCTCAAAAGTGACACCTATATTGAACTCGACCAGCATCAAAATTGTTGAAACCAAGTACAGTGTGGCGCACTCATCCATACACAAATGAGGATAAACCAAGAAAATGGACCATCAAAAGACTTGGGAAAACATTCCAAAAGTGGCATGAGGCAACGCCTGGTGTTCTGACCTCTCTGAAACATGGTTTAAATTGTGGCTCCTCAACTATAATGTGTAAGAACTCATTTTCCATCCATCAGTTCTCTAACCACTTTCATCCACTTCAGGGTTTGCAGGTGAGCCAGAGACTATCCCAGCAAGCAATAGGCATAAGGTGGGGAAGGCCTTGGATGGGAAGCCAGTCCACTGCAGGGTGCACAGTGACACAAACACTCACACACTCACACCAGAGTCAATTCTGCAAGAAGCCAATGAACCTACCATTATGTCTTTGGACTGTGGGAGGAAACCAGAGCACCTGGAGAAAAACCCACATGAACACAGGGAGAACACACTATGCAGGCCAGACTCTCACAAACAACCGGCACAGCACACATCATACATGCAAAGCCCATTTGATACAGCTTGCCTTTGAGAGAGACTTTCAGGAATGAAGAACATTCCGGAATGAGTGGAAGGATAATCTGCTGAGCAGATTTAATTCAGATGTAAAACCGCACCTTCGGCTGTACTGAAGCAGTTAGGACGAGTTACGTTGTTTTATATTCTTCTGCTTCTTTGTACCCACTGCGGTGCAACATCTGCTGGTGGAAATGTGCCACAAATCTCAGTAATATGTCCTGTTGCACATACTTTCACAGCATGAGCTCATATTTAAGACATGGAGAGTGTTTGTTTTTCGTCTAAGGCATTGGAGATTTTGTAGTTGTAAAGGGGCTCATTTATTAGGCATTATATGATCCCACAGTAAGACATATGTGTAGCTAAACCCATTTATCGTTGCTAAAAAACTGATATGTCCGTCATGAACAACAGTCTTCCCCATGAATCAAATGCCGGCTCGATATATAGGTTCTATCACCAGGCCTGTGTAGCATCGATGGGAAGAGATGTTTAGTTTGGCTGGAAGACTATGAAGTTACAGACTATTTATGAGAGAGACTTTAATTCCTGGAGTCCTGAAGTAGGAAGTAAAAATACATGTTAATTTCCCTTAATTACGTTTTCAATAAAAGCATTTAAAATGAGTGTCTCTCCAAAAACAGACAACATACCAATGCTATCCAACACAGTAAAGGGCATAAGAAGACTGGACAAAAATAACAAGCCATCCAGCTTATCATCCCCTAAACCATGTAAACACCAGAATAAAAACGTACATTTCTGCACTCCTGATCTTACTTTGGCTGATCCTACTGTAGCTATTTGCTGTTTAAACAGGGTCTGTTGTTTAAAACATTTGACTATGTCACTGAAATGATTTACATTTCACACTGTTTACGCTGATGTACTGTTGCGATAGGTATATTTTTTCAGGATGTTTGCATGTGTTTGTAGTCAGGACCAGATGTCAATAGTGGAACTTTTCTTAAGGCTGTTAAACAGTGCTTTCCCAGCATTTCATTTTACATATTCAATTGTAACTCGCCTACAAGTACATAATATTTGCATTCCACCCATTAGCTCTCACATGAAACAACAAAATATACCTTCTATTTTAATAATCATTTATTTCAAAATGCTACATTTTACCGGCCATTAGAGAAATACGAATTTGTGAAATCATGACAGTGAAACCATATTATAATATGTTCATTGCAATATACCTCTTTATACACCATTTATCTAGTTTTCTTTGAGAAACAGTCTAAATGTTTTGGAATAAGATATCATGAAAATTTGTTTTGTAATAGGCTCTCAAGCAGTTTCTTCTGAGCTTCACCTGCACAACGACAAAAACACTAAAAACTAAAAATGCACTTGGTGGCAGTGACATTTGATAAGAGCATTTTATGCTACTGGCATAGAAAATTAAAAGAGGCCTTGAGTAATTACAGTTCAGTACCTGAAATGATTTATTGTAGTCATTAAAGTAGGTCCTGGCTTACTGGGATACCCATTTTCATCCTCCTCAAGGAACTTCTAAGGATTTCTCAAGAAAACCTCCACCGTAATTGTTGTGGAGCTTCACTGACATACAGTAAGTCTACTTAGCAAAATGAACTCAGCCAGCATGAGGACTGTTTCACCTCAGTACATACAATGAATAATTGTTCAGGGTTTGCTAAACAGACTAGTGAAAGCAAACTGTTGAGAAACTCAACATGTTGAAATGGAAAAAACAAACCGACACAATCTAAATTATAGACAGCTCACAAAAAGAATGGGATATTGGGTTTCAAAACAGAGCTTGAAGTGACAGCTGAACAGAAGAACTGTGGGACAAGAAAAGAGCATGCAAAGAGGGTTATATTTGCGTCACTGTGTTTGCTTTGCACGTGAAATTAAAACAGCTCAGGGCTGCCAAGATGTGGTCAGGGTATCACTTGCATTTTCCCCAATGATTATTTCAGTGCAAACGTATGCAGAGTATGTCCAATGTACACAAACGAGTGAGGACGAATGGATTCAATTCATTGTAGAGACAATGTCCAAGCAAACCTGAAACACGAAGAGCAAGTTGAATCCAATGATACACAACCACACAAGAGAATCGTACAGGCAGTCAGGCAAACCTGACAAGTCTCTGACTTGCCTGCCAGTCTGTAGGGCACAGCAAAATGCAACACAGAACTGACAAGTGTAAGAGCTCATAAAGGTCCAGGTCAGCACAAATCACAAGAAACTGCTCAAGAACTATATACTCCAGTATCTATGATATTCAGGTCTACACTATTCCATGAGCTACTGTATACAATGTCTGTTGTTGTGGAGTCGGTAAACAAAGGAGAGACTACTGATATGTGTTGGAAAAAAAAAGGGAAATTTGGCCCAAGTTTGTGTAAGAAAAACAAATGCCAACATTAGTTCTCTCCCAGTTTGCCAGATCATCTGTAACACTAATTACAGGCCTTTGTTAATTTATGAATGCTTGTATAATCCAGACAAAAAAAAAACTGGAATAGCTGATCAACACAGTGTGTACCAGAGCTAAGAAGGAATACCGTACACTGCAAATTTATTGTGAGAACAGTGCTCCTTTGCTAATTTTGCTGAAAACCGTTTGAAGAAGGTGGTTTTAGATTTCAGACTTGGGGATATTGTTGTGCGAGTGGGAGGGGAAAAGAAAGTTCAAAGCCAAGGTCAAACAGAGTGCACTGTGGGAGCCTCAGGTGCATTCACCCCTCGGCTGGCTTTTGACCTTTGCCTACATTCCTTCCCTCTTGCAACGCTTGACTGCCCTCATTGCCGTCATACCATCTGTCCCTCTGACCTCACAGATGTGCAAAAATAGATGCTCGTAGACGGCGAGTACAGAAAACAGCTCTACCAAGTAGGCTTGGTGCCTAAGATGAAACAGAGCATGTCAAGAGATGCCGTCTCACATGTTACATCTAAAAAAAAAAAAGATGCATGCACCAGGAGGAAAGAGGCTTACAGTCTGCAAACCCACACTGAACACAGCCTTCACCGGGTGATCTAGCTCTGCATGGTGCACGGTGGAGGTTCCTAAAACAAGAATTTCTGAGTATCGCTGAAAAAAAGCTAATTAACAACAACTATTGTGCCGGCCTTTTGTAAATTTTAAGATGACATTTTAAGCCTGTTTAGCACTCTGTTACAAAAAAGCTTTAGCATACCATTTTTGTTTCATAGTGAAACACCAACACAGGAACACACACACATGCACAAACAGTGCAGTATTTGCACCAGCTTTTTAAGGAAATTAAACTCAAAAGGCACAAAACCAACAGCAAAATGTCAACAGGTGAAGCAGGAATTACACCAACACTGGTTCTGGCATCAGCCGTGTTGTCTGCATCAGCATTTCATTTTCAATCACATATGCAAATGCAGTAACCCCAGTCGTCAAGCTCAGCCTAAGGCCCTTAACTCCTCATTGACAAATTGAGGAAGTCAGCTTTTCATGAACACTTCCCAGCTCCCTTTCTTAACAAGAAAACAGTGATATTTTTGTTTTTACATTCAATGTATGTCAAAAGGCACCAGCTAGTTAAGTGTTTACAAATGGAAAAACAGATTAACTGAAAACAACACAAATACTGCACATTGTATACTATCACTGTGGCCTTAAAGATGTGGAAAGAACTACTGTCTAGCCTTTGGGGTTAGTTGTTTACTCTTCTTTAATTCAACAGCACAGCTTTGACTAATTAAACATACCAATATTTACATTACTGTAGTCAAGTCAGCCAGCAGCCATATCACCCTGCGACTCACAACTGGCAACCCACTGAAGCTCAGCAGGTGTGAACCTGGTCAGTACCTGAATGGGAGACCTCCTGGGAAAAACCTGTGTGGGTCCTAATTCCCCAGCATAGTGACAGGGACACTATACTGTAAAAAGGCGCAGTCCTTCGGATGAGACGTAAAACTGAGGTCCTGACTCTTGGTGGTCATTAAAAACCCCAGGGCATTTCTTGAAAAGAGTAAAAGTCCTGGCCAAGTTTCCCATTGGCCTTTACCAATCATCCACTAATAATCCCCATCTGTGGATTGACTTAATCACTCTGTTCTCCTCCCCACTGATAGCTGATGTGTAGTGCGCATTCTGGCGCACTATGGCTGCCGTTGTATCATCCAGGTGGATGCTGCACATTGGTGGTGGTGGAGCCACTGCATTACCTGTAAAGCACTTTGAGTGGAATGTCCAGAAAAGCACTATATAATCGTAAGGTATTATTATTGTTATTTTAGGGATCCTTAAAAAGAAACTGTTGCTGTTGTTGCTGTCTGTGTAAGTTTGTGTAGAATTTAAAAAACACTGTTGATATCCTACTGTTAAACCATACTGTATTATTGTACTGGATGATGTAATAAAATAAAGATCTTTAGCATTTTGATACTACAGGATTCCTTAGTACTTAGGTTCGAGGTAGACTCCCCATTTCTGTTTATCAGATGCAGAGAAAAAATGCAAGTATTTTTAGTCCCAGTGATAAATTTAGCAACATTTACAACCTTCCAAACTCCTGAATGCAGAGGCACTGTCTAGCTGAGACAGTTTCAGTAATGTAACAGAAATGTAATAGAGCACTGGACCATCAGCTTGCTGATTACAACACAATGCCACCTTCCAAGTAGCTTTGATACCTTCATAAAATCAGTCTAACGCACTTCTGTGGAAGCAGAGTGATTTTGAAGTGAAGTTACAAATTGAGGACTAAATGTGTCACACTCTTTGGCCTGTCAGGCACATACAGCACAGTGTGTACGATGCCTGTTGGAATCAGTGTTATGTGAACTATAGGCAGAAGATTGTGAGGTGATATGGATTGTAATGAATGCCAGTGGGGATCAAATTAGCAGGGTGCTCCTTCTCTAGCTACACAGCCATTACTGGATGCCAGCAGGACTCTAGTCTGTTTTCTGTCTCCTTCATAGCACTAAAACGGATGCACCGGTTTCAGTTCACAGAGTGAAATAAACCAGCTGGCCAAGATGTCTTCTATTCTAAAAGGTTAACACCCGAAAGCACTTGTCAGACATGAAATTAAGATTTGCTTTTGCAAATGAGGGAATAAATGGGAGCAAAAGATGTAAATGTATTAAAATAGCATAAATGTTTTTTTTTTAAAGATTTGAACAGGAGAAGAATATCTGAAAGGACAGTGAACCAACGAATACAGTATGTGAAGAAATACACACTAATAGTGGAACTATGTTTCACAGAAATCTGAGGAAATAGAAAGTACAGAACTATTGAATCAATGAAATCTAACAACTGGGAATGTGGGGAAGAAATAATATTTTATCCATAAGTATGCATTCTTATAGTGGTGGCTGCTAAGAACTACAGTACGATTTGCACTATACAGCATGCTATGTAAGATCTGAATAATCTTTTTTGTAGTTCTGTAATTGGTCTTTGCATAAAGAAGTCACGTATGTAAGTAAAAATATTTATGACCAAAAGCATACACTTTACTCTGGACTGCCATAAAATATATTTAAACTTTTGTTCATCAGCATATTTTCCCCTAAATTGTAATGCCAAGACTCAGCTCTGCTACCCTAACAACCGAGACTGCAGGCATAGGAAGAGAGTTCTTGGTTCAGGCCTGGACCTTTTTTTTCTGGACCTAGCATGCTGTATTCTGCATGCATATTTTTATGCTGTCTGCAACAGCTTGCAAAAGGGAGTTACACTACAGAATGTCTGCAATGCACTAGTGTTAATGAAAGAACACTGTTCTCCCAAGGCTGACGAACCCACATATGCAACAGTGACGAAAAAGGAAATAGCAAGTCTAAACTTGGGACGTGTATAAAGCGTCTGTGGCGGCTCTGTAGCTCTGAATGCAGCCAAAGCCGTGTCACACTTCCTGCACTACAGTACTGACTCTGCTGAAAACATGCACGTCTGCACCCAAGGATACCGTTATCTCAACGGAAGTGAGGGCATTGTGTATGTGTCGGGTGGGGAAGGGGGATTTCTACGGGACTTGGAAAAGCACATTTTCCAGAAAAGTGAGCTTTTCAGACAGGGATCTTACTCAGTTTCTCTACAGCTTCATGATCCAACTCTTTACAATGCATTCTTACAGACAAGCAAATAACTTTTAATTGTATCCTGAGCTCACACATGACTTTGACCAATCCATTATTTTTGTCCTACCTCAGAGAGAAGAGCAAACCTTGACACCTTTACCACAACTGGTTGACACAGAGGCCTAGAACTCGACAGCAAAAGCGCAACCTACCTAGTGCACTCTTTAAAGAGTTCTTTACAGGGACTCTGGTCCAGTTTCTCACGGCATTCTCGTACAACTTCCTGAGGTATTTCTGGTAAATGGGCTGCTGACTAAAAATACAGGAAAGAAAGAAAAAAAATAAGCTTGGTTCTCATTTATACTACAGATAACCCTTGAGTGCTGAAAGTACATCAGGGCTGACAAAAATACGGCCTGAACTTTTAATCTCTGACAGCCTGGGTATGAATCATTTCTCATGTTTCCAAAATCGGTTCAGTAACCATGTCATTTCTCATTATATTATCAGCAGTTTATTAAAACACTGCAGACTGACCAGCTTGAGGAAGCATTTTTTTTTAAATACAGAGATTTATGTAAGGGCGTTTGGAAAAACTAAATGATGTCACAGGTCTGTCACAACCTTGTGCATCAAATTGTGTAGCGGCATTATTGAATTTTCATTTTTACATGATAGAGCCTATAGATAAACACACATAAATCATCGAATTTCATTAGTCTTGAGAAACATACTCAAGTTAAATTAATTGTTTAATAAATGCGTCCTGGGACAATTCCATGTAGGACAAATGTCAGAGCATTTCTGTGAAGTTAATCAAGTTTATCCTCGATATCTTAACAATAACCCAGTTAACTGGTAGCAAGTTGTAGTGCTAAGCTTTGTTCTGTTGCTTTACCATGTAAAACAAAAGCGAAATAGCTCCCCAGAACCATCTTTGGTATTGTGATCGTCTGGGGTTTGCATACCAAAAAAGCAAAGCAACAGCGGTGCTTCAGCACCCATGCTTTCAGGTTAAGAAGGTTTATCAGAAATATTTGGAGAGTAAGAGCAAAGTCGTATTTACCCCATTATTAAAGTACGTGTCTAAAATAATCAACCCACAGTCTCTCCGCTTCTCATCTGGTGTCACTTCATACCCCACCTGTTGAAGACAGATATCTCATGTTAACATCATTCTGAAAATAACCACAGCCCTGTGTTAATGGATTAATAGTGAGGTACAGTACATGCTCAACAGCCAGATCTTACACAACATACTGTGTGGTACTCCCATGGTCTCAATGTATAAGAAAGGCAGCTGAGAAAAACAATCACAAAACAGTAAGCGATCAATCAAGATAACCTTTGTTTACTTCATTATTTTCTTTTATGCACTTGAATCTACTAGAATCTCAGATCCTTTTTTTATTTTCATAAAATATTAAGACATGTGTCAATATTTGACACTGATTCGGTACTGTCAAAGAAGTCACTAGGTGGGAAAATAACTTTTGGAGCAGTGTGAATTTAAAAAACAGGTAAGATTCCTATTTTGAGGCGGTTCATAGGGGAAAATGGAAAATAGGATACAACCAGAATAGAGAAACCAAGAAGCAGCTTTTTTACATTGACACATAAAGGGTTTCTCTGGAATTTTGATCTTACTAATAACAATAAACTTGGCTGATTAATGACCCAGGTCAAAAGCGGAACGTTATCAAAACAGTTGTGATTAAATTTATGGCAAAATTACAAAACACAATCCCAGACACAGCAAAAGCAAGGAGGACTGTGGGAATATGATACAATTCACCACAAGACAATGCGGGCGCAGAACACTGAATGCTCTTACTCCATTGGCTTTTGGAGTGAATAAATCTCAGATCATTAAGTTTCATCATAGATGAGGTGAATACTGAAAGACCATCAGCATGTCCTTTCATTGAAGAGCCCTTGATGACGGTACATTAAAATATAGCCACATTTAGCAAAACAACTGTATGCCAGTTTTAAGTGCTGTTTGAATTGTAATATTCCAAATAAACGGTCAAAAATAAGTAATATAAAATGAGCTTTCCTCTTTATGTGTGATAATATAAACTGTGTGCAGCAAGACACAGCTTGTTTATTCTTTAGATCAGCTACATCTTTTGGTAAATCGGTTTCCTCACAGAACTATTCAGTTACAGAAAAACATACAAAAAATCCCATTTTCACCACACTGGTTTCTTTAGTTTTGTGTTTTTTATGACTGAGGTTTTTATTTTTCAAACTACTACTAACAACACTTATAAAAGCTGACCAACGCTGTACAGTTTGAATGTGCTGAATAAAATATGCCGACGCTCCATGCCTTTCTGTGGCATGGTTCAGGATGAAAGTCCAGGCCTGTGGCCCCAGGAGAGATTTATACTCAAGACATCCCAGGCCATACACAGCATCAGCCATCTACCAAGCTATTAACACAGCTATGTGATACAGGAAACATTTCAGTGAGGTCAAAGGAAAAACACTTACCACAGCGTCTAAGAACTCAATGCACCGTTTCAACTCTGGCCTGGTATCACAGAACTGTCGAAAGAGAAGTCTTCCAATCGGCTGCTTTTCACAAAGGCTGGAATAATCCCTCTCTGGAGATCGAAAGCAAAAGATAAAAACTAAGAACGAGAAATCATTAAACCTTGCAAAAACATATCACCTTCCAAAAACCTTGTAAAAACATAGCATCCAATCACATGAAAAAAGCATTCTTTCATTTCTTTGTTGTTGTTATACTGTAGTTCTCTCCTGGGGAAAAATACAGTAAAACTTAAAGGAAATAAGTTTTTAAGCTCTTTTAACTAGTTATTTTAAATTTAACTTCTGAATGGGAGAGAGATAGCTTTCAAAACATGTAATTATTCATTTATTTTGCAAAAGAAGATTGATTAAGTATCAAAATCTACACTGGGTGTTTCTTTCAAACACGTCCCGAACATTAAATGAAAGCAAATTGAAAAACAGCATTTGACGCTGGTTTCTTCATCCATATTTGATATGTCTTTCTTTTTCACTGTTTAAAGGGGGTTATTAGAAAAGTGGATTCTCACTCTAAACTGTTATACTTCTGCAGGTTTCCTCATAGACAGTTTACGAATATTTAACACTCTGAACCACTCTTCTCCAGGCTAATAATCTCCCAACATTACTGAAATGTGCCATATTTTCTGGTTCATCCATTAACCTTACAAGTACTTCATGTGTTACACATCCACTGGTTGTAATCAAGGGTATTTTGAATTTTTACAATGGGAAATAAAATGTTCATCAAGAAATGTAACATTTTGTTGTGAAATATTAGATTTTTAAACAGCAAAAGTTCTGCAATATCTTTTTGCGTTTAATTTCCTCCCCTTTTTATTATGCTAGACGCACTCTATCACTAATTTGTTAAGACTCATTTGTCCTTACTGCAAATCTAAATCAAGAGATTTGAATTATGGATGAACGTAATTGTATTACAGCAGGAAAACAAAGCTGCTCTTCAAACCAGAACTAGTGAGAGAAACACTGATGTCATTGTAGCTAAACCAGTTCGAGAAGAATAGCTGTTTTAAACTGTTATGGTATCATAGCAGAAGTTTGTTTTTCCTAACACGCTTGAGAGTCTTGGAATTTCAGTCCAGCTTGGGTGACGTATGAAATGAGTTTCAATCAACAATCCCCAAACAGATGTGAGGCCTCACCTCAAGAGTCATGAAGCTGTCTTCATGCGGAAGGCAGATCTGAGCACAGGCAAATGTCTTCACTTTACATAGAAAACATTTCATTCAAGTGCTATATAGTGTAACCACAATGCATGCATGCTTGCACTACCAAAGCCTTCTGTACGCAAACCATTCAAATCATAAAAGGCAAGTACTACAGTAGTTTAAATGTCTAGGGGAGAACTAGGAGACTTGGTGTTATGTCTTAATTTCCTGCCATCGCAGAAGTACAAACAATTGATTAAATGGTATTAAAAGAGATACTACATATTGCTGCATCTAGGGAAATATATTATGCAGGCATGAAATACAGCTTGACAGAAGATTCAGGCTTAACCATTTTAGCATTTTGCAAAGGAAAATGAAAAGAAATGAAAACACAAAAGATGACAATAAGAAACTCAAAAATAAGTCTAACTGCCACAGTTGACTCAGAGGGGAAATTATCAGTAAAAGATATAAGGAATTTCTACCTGCCAAACAACTGTCAAATTGCTCCTATATTTAAATAAACGTGTCCCATTAATTGTTCCTTATCAAGTTGCTTTCTAAGCTACATGGGTAAAGTTCATGACACAGAATTATATTACACGTATTGCAATGTACATTCTGTACATTGCTTACAGGTACAGAAAACTTAAGTTCTGCTGAACATATCACAAGCCTACATATATATTTTTATGTTTCTGACCCAAACAAGCACAGACACATCTGGGTACATGAACTCACAAACCTTGACACCTGACCTTGGAATTATGCCTCAGAGTGTTCTACTGCATTAAGTAACAGCTTCTCAGTTTTGCAATATGCACAAGTGAGTCATATCGCGTCCAAATGTGCAGCAGGTTTATTTTGGGAAATTGTTGTGGCCCCTGCATTAAAGCCAGCAAAGCTCGAGTTGTGGTTTTCACATGCGCTCTCACAGTACTTGTGTTCGAATCCACCCAGTTTCATGAGTTCAAACTTATTATTCCCGGATGAGACGCACTATAAAAGAACAGGGCAACCAGCTAACACGCAAGTAAAACTGTCAGATGTGCATTGTGAAATATCGTAAAATTAAATTGGTGCAGCACAGCAGTGAGGAAGGATCATCTGTGCTGAACTGGTTTCCCTCATCCCCTTTAGGAGTAAAGCACAATTATACAGGGTGTCCAATTATATATTATATAGGGTGTCCCATTTATATTTGGCGCATTCATATTTACCTGTGTCATATCAGAACAGTTATATTTATGACTAATGTTATTGATCTTTTACAGGTAAGCCGTTGAAGATTTGAAAGCTGGATCTACAACACAAATTAAACTTGTTGAAGGCTTCTTTTAGGATCGGTGGTGTAATGCATCAATTGTACATCATTTACAAATAAAAAGTCTAAATTATAAAAAAGTAGACTTGTAAAAATGCATTTAGAGTATTGTAAAACAAGACTCCCATGTTTGTACTTCAATGTAATTTAATACATTTGTGGCTTTCTTTAAAAGCCTTTGTTTTATTACACAAATAAACGTCGCCCAGCTATAAAAGGGATTCCCCAGAATAAAAAATAACACCAGCTGTGAACAAAATTCAAAATCCCTGAAGAGAAGTGTGATGTATGACATACTGTACATTTAGCATAAACACACCAAATAACACCAGCTATACTGCTCACAAGGTATTCAGATGCGGTTCACTCATTCACCAATCATGCTGTCCCCCAAAGCTATGCTCCTGAATCAGAGGAACTGGCATGTGTATAGGCATCCTTTTGATCTGCAAAGCTCACTCCATTTAGCTACAGGTGCACAGGGGGTTAAAAACATTCAATGCCAGAACCTACTACAGAGGTACTCTGTTCCAGAGTATCACCAGTTGTCACGTAACAGCAATAAAATAACACGACGAAGTGACCCAGATATTTAAAACGGTAATCAATACTATTGGTGGGATTCTAGAAGTCTCCTGATCTCCCCAACAGCCAGCAGATAGTACTGCTATGTTGCACCAAATAGTTAGACTGGGGACTTGCTGGCCTTGTTCGCTGTGTTGTTAGTTTATCCGTCATTTTCAACCTCTGAGCTTTGGTCTGAAGGTACAATATTTAGGCTTTTCCATAAGACAAAATCAGTCAACAGAAATGATAGAGTTTGACACAGAAACATGAAAATGTACACAAATACTGTTATCATTTATAACAGCAGCAAAATGATAATTATGTTTTGAAACAAATCTGTACATGCATTTACAAAACAAGACATATGAGCCTCCCCCCCCAGACAGCACACACACAAGACAACATTCACAAGGAAAAAATTTGGGACACGTGATGCCCACATGCGAAAGCACACAGTCACATTCTGAGAAATGCATTTGTCTCAAGGTTTAGGCAAACAAAAATCCTGGATTCCAGCAACACCAACTTCGATATGCGCAAGAGGTTCGCCACCATCCCACCACTGATCAGGTTTAAAAAAAGAGAGGCCAATAACATCAGGGGGAGTTGGGACACGGAAAGCAAAACAACAGGCAAGGAAAAAAGAACCATTCCCATATCCCTTGTCCTGTAAATGTGTAAAAGTGTAAATGGCTTCAAGAACTTTGCCACTCAATTACCAACAATCATTTTGTGCCTTTGTGAAACCTGTGTATGCCACAGCTTCTCAAGCAGGGGAAAAAGTGATTAGGGAAATCTGTGCAACGCAAGACCATTTTAGCATGTAACCAATGAACTGCACACCTGGGCGACCCCAAGAGAGTTCCTGAAAACAATACTCTTTTTAGAAATTTGTGCTTGTCGGTTTATTTAATTGTTTGTTTAGATCAAAAAGAGTTTTTTCACCTTTTAACTATCTGAAAAAAAGAGTGAAATTATTGTAATGGTATTATTTTCTAAAGTGTTACCTAATACTCATGAATAAAGAAACTATACATAATGCATTTAAAATATAAAATAACATATAAAATATGTTCCCTTAATCAACACTATTTCATCAGGGACAGGCACCTACCATAAGAGCCGACAGTTCATTTTCTTTTTATTTCTTGAAAGTATTGCTTGATCCTTACAGGAGTTTGTTTTAGCAATAATTTAAACCCATGAAACATCTATTAATATAGTGGCCTGCTGTATAAAAATAAGCAATACAGACATAAAAATAAGACACACAAGCACAAAACACACTGGACACAAACACATCAATATTATGTAGCTTATTGAATCAAGTGGGCCTTAAAGGAAACAGTAAATAAAAGGAAAATATTTTTAGCATAACCACAAACCTACTATGGGAAAAATGTCACTTTTTTCTGTATTCCCATTAACGTGGTAGAGCAAGTGTGTACTGTCCTTGTCCTGGTGAAATGCTATGTCTACATAATACAGCTCAGTACTTATCTGCCCAAATTCCACTAATTATTGACTTAATTGAACCAGTTTAGCAACTCGTACAGTTCCTAGAAGTGTTGAATACTTGAAAAGACTTATAAAATATTCTCCATACGCCACCCCTCTGGCACAGTGATGACAATAACAATATGATTTGACTTTAAATAAGAGACTGTTCATAACTACACATCACCCCACCCACCTACAATTTTTCCTCACACAAAAGATGAGAAGTATTGTCTTTTCCTGGTACGTGGGCTAACAGAAAACCTAAAAATTATACTTGTACTAGTGCTAACACTAGTATTAATCCACTGACCACCACATCTAAGAGTTGTGTAAATCAACAAAAATTTAAGCAAAGAACAGATTTATCCCAGGGGTAATAAACCAAAGACGAGAAAATTGTGACCAAAATGGCTCAGTAATTCATTTAAGAATAAGATAAGGAGAAATAAGGTACTTTATAAAATGTATAAAAATGTATAAAAAGAACAGGACTAAGATGAAACCAAGTTCATTATAAACTGTATAAAAAGAACAAGACCAAGATAATTACAGATAAGACAGAAATACAGTAGAAAGGAATATTGCAACGGAGGCAAAAACAAAAGATTTTTTACAGTATTACACAGCAAAATAATATTAAAAGACAAGGTAAAGTGTTTTGAAGATAAAATGGGTAATGTTTAGATCAATACATGGAAAGGACTGTGTATTAAATCAATATCACTTGGCGTTTACCAAGAATGAATATACAACATGCCTCGGGCTGAGCAAACACAAAGCCCTTTATTAAACATTATTAGCACAGAAGTCCATACAGATACTAAAAGCATTTCAGAAACGAATCTCAGGGCTCTGATGCTATTCCACCAATTGTACATAAAAGAAACAAGAAATGCTACTCGGATACCATTAACAAAGCTCTTCAAATATTCACTCAAGACACAGGTAATGCCCACTGAGTAGAAAATTACTAATGTAACAGGTTTGCTGATGAAACTGATCCCAGACATTCAGACCAATAAGTCTGTAATGACTGTTATATATAAGATTATATATATATTATATATAGTTATATATATAAAATTATATATCTTATATTATATATAAGATATATAAATAAAGTTATATATAAGATTATAGAAACATTAATTAGAACTACAGAATCATAAATATGGAAATAAGATTCTTGGAGATAGTCAACATAGATGAGAAAAGATAATTTTTCTCTCAAATTGCAGATAGAAAGCACTCAATGTATTGTTAATGTTTGAATTAAGACCTGGGTAAAAGAAAACGGAGAGTAAATAAAAGGAGTGAATACTATAACTAGGGTTTACAGATGATGCCAAACTAGGTTGGATTAGCAAACACTGTAGAATGTGCAAAAGAAATGTAATTTCACTTAGAAATGAATTTGATGTAGACAAATATGGAGTATCACATGCAACTAGCAAACACAAACTACATGTACAAAATGAGACACATTTGAAGATGCTAGTAATGGTCTAAAAATGGTGAGATAGATCTAAAAATGTTCAAGTGTTTAAACTGACACATACTTGACATATTTTAGAAAATATGGGAGAGCAGACATGTTAGAATAAAAAGTTGAAAACTTAGCATTTGACTTAAGTCATGTTAAATTTGTTCACTAGTTGTACAACCAAAACCTCATTTACATTAGTGCGCTCAGTTCTGATCACCACGTTATACTTTACACTTTAGAGATACAATCCTTGGCTAAGGAAATGTCCTTCACTGAGATTATGAAGGGACCTCATTCAAGTATTCAAAATCCTCAAAGGCACTTACAAAGTCAACTCAGTGAATCTGTACAGTATCAACAAAGAAGCATGATTTGGAGGACAAAAGTGCAACCAAAAACAAGAAGCACTTCTTATACACAGAGGGCTGTGGGAGCGTGGAACAACCCAGCCATGTTGTCAAAGCTGACAGACGACCAGGGTTCTTCCAAGAAATTTCTGGATGAATTAAGATGGATTATCTGGTCAGCAGCAATCAATGCTGGACGGACCAAATGGCTTCCTCTTCTTTATAACTTGTAATATTTGTACTTGTACATAGAAGGAATATTAGTCCTATAAAATGTATACAGTTCATTGTAATGTTTTTTTCAGTCTAAAATGCTGAAAACACATTCATACTGTACATTCAGTTATTCAGTTCTGAAAAAGGTTTAGTAAAACATTTCAGTTCTAAATGTAGAATACTGCAACTATTCAGTTCAGTGGATGAAGCTCCACAAACTAGTATAGCGCCACATACTATACAATACTTGCAATTTTTATTTTAATGTGTTGGTATGGGTCACAAACTTTGCTACATAGAAAGCAAGCTATCATAATGTGTTTTACAGTGTTTTAGTTACCTTGTTCTCATAAATTAATGATACCTCCTATTTGTACAAAACTGAAAAATTGTTGCTTAGAAAGTATAATACAACTAAACCACTCTACAAGCTACAGAAATATCACCATTAACCACTCAACAGAATATCAAAACCTGCATTAAATAGTACTTCTGGTGATGAGATTGGATGGTATGTGGTGGATTACACTAATTATTAAAGGACAATGGCTATAATTCAAACAGAATTCTCACCAAGATATTAAAAGAACGGGCCACGTAAATTGAAGGGATTACGAACAACACGTTCAGGCTCTTGAGGCCTTGGTGCTGTCACTAATTTACATGTAACAAAAACTAAATGGCGTCAACAGGTTATAGAAATTCCCATGAACACTTGGAACAAACTGTATAGCACCAGGCAGTATAAATCAAAAGGGAAAAAAAAGGAAAGGAGAGAAAAGACTGTATACCACCATACGAGGCGACAGCAAACGGTAAAAACTTCCGATATTAACAGGGTTCCGAATGTTTTAAGTCTGCCCCTGCTTCGGAGGGGCTTTAAACCAGAACACTCCGCAAGTCAGAGAGGGAAGGATAAGGCAATAGGAGGGCTGGCCTAAATATAAAAGAGGTACAAAGGGAACAGGTTCAGAAATTATAGTCTAAAGATGTCTTGCAATTACATGCAGCACATCAACAAAAGACAAATCTAAACCAATCTCCAAGACAAAGTTTTTCTACTCTGCAAATATAAAAGTCCATATATGAGAATTGAATATGAGAAACACAAGAATATTTTAGAAATCTTTGTAACTTGTTTTTATTGGTGGGCTTGTGAATGGAAGGAAAAAATAATACAAATTAAGTTGTAAAATACTACTAATACTACTAATTTGACAATAATAATTCCTCACACTTATATAGCGCTTTTCCGGACACTCCACTCAAAGCGCTTTACTAGTAATGGGGACCCCCCCCCTCCCATACTGGGGCATCAGGACCCACACAGACCACAGGGTGAGCGTGCCCTATTGTTCCCACTAACACCTCTTCCAGCAGCAACCTTAGGTTTTCCCAGGAGGCCTCCCATCCAGGTACTGACCAGGCACACACCTGCTGAGCTTCAGGGGGTTGCCAATTGCAGGGTGATACAGCTTCTGGCTTGATTTACAGAGGAAGTTGAGTTAAAAGTTTAGAGGTTCCAAAGTTTCTTTACCCCAAAGTACATAAAATAACCATCTTTAAATGAATACTAAAACTCAAAAATAAGGGACTGATATCTAGTGTCCACCTGTAACAGGATATTGTATCCCATGGCTTTAGCTTTGCTGTAACAATATGTGGAGTACAGTGAATTAGTTTGACCCAAGATGTCTATTAGTACCACTCCCTTGATGATCTGTATCTTGCGTCATGTTTACCTGCCTCAAGGCCTGTTTGACAGCTGTGTAAACACTGAGACAATACCCATTGTTTTCAATAAAGTAATCCTGCTGGGAAATGCAAACATTTAGCTAGCACCACCAGCCACAACAATATCATACTCACATTAGTCAACTGGTTGGCAGTTCATAATTAATTTACTCATTAAGCTCATAAGAATTTAAATATACAGCACCATATATCTTGATATGCTGTAGAATACAAGTTGTTGGGATAACTTAACTCTCCATGGGAGCTTCAAGTTTGAAATGTAAAATATGCAATTTGACCCCATATTTACAACTTAATGGATGAACGAAATGAATGAATAAAATGAGCTCCATGTCAGAACATTGTACAGACGTCAAACCTTGAAGACAGCTGCCATTCAATTGCAATAATACAGGGATGGTGCGAGCCTTGGTAAACATACAATACGTTTATGTGTTAATTGTAATGTTTATTTATTGCATGTTATTGGCAGTCAAAAGGCAGCTGTAAAAAACGAGGTTCTGACTCTCTGTGGTCATTCAAAAATCCCAAGACGTTTCTTGAAAAGAGGAGGGGTGTAACCCTTGTGTCCTGGCCAAATTTCCCCCTCACATTTACCTGTCATGGCCTTACTAATAATCAACATCAATTAACTGGATTTAATACCCAGGTAGGGGCTACACATTGGTGATGGTGGAGGGAAGTCCCCATTACCTGTGAAGGGCTATGAGTGGAGTGTCCAGAAAAGCGCTATAAAAGCATAACAATTTTTTTTATGCATCAGCCCAAGGACGACACCTTTTTACAGTATAGTGCCCCCATCATTAGTACCCACATAAACAGCAGAGTGAGTGCCCCCTCCAGACCCCACACACCCCAGCTACAGACTTTATGATCTGCTACCATCTGGAAAACGGTACCGGAGCATTCGGGCCCAGACTACCAGACTCAGAGATAGTTTTTACCCCCGCACTATCAAACTATTAAACTCCCAGCCTCTCTCACTCTCACCTCACCTTTCACCTATGATCTAAACCTCACAGTGTCTTCTTTCTTACCAAAAACCCAAACACACATTGAAAATCTACCTCTACCATACATGTCAAAAGCTCACTCCCCATAATTTCTATCCCTTTATTTCATTCTGTTGATGCTTGTTTTTGCACATAACCTGTTACCTTTTTGTTGTTTTGCACATTGCCTTTTGTTGTTTTTGCACATTGCCTGTTGTTGTTTTTTTGCACACTGCCTGTTGTCTCTGTCTTTCTTTTGTTATACAATTGTATTGTTGTTGGTTTTTTTTCTCTTTGTACTACTTATGTCCGAGAGCTAGCTAAATAGCATTTCGTTATACCATATACCTGTATATGAGTATAATGACAATAAACTTGAACTTGAACCTCTTGCAGAAGCAACCTTAGCTTTCTCAGGAGGTCTCCCGTCCAGGTACTGGCCAGGCTCACACCTGCTGAGCTTCAGTGGGTTGCCAGTTGGGTATGTCAGCAGGGTGATATATTTGCTGGCAAGCATTTTGTATGTTCTATCCACTTACTGTATTTTTTAGGAACGCACAAGAAAATATTGGCTTCACCGACAGACACGAGAGATAAAAATGAATGTTCCCACAGAGGATCAAATGAACGCAAAAAGTTTGTGTAATAGGGAAAAAAAAGAGTAAAGGCTGAGTGCAAATTCAAGGACTAAACCTGTTGCACTTGCAGATGATAGAAGAACAGAAAGGGTGCTTGCAATATTAAAAAAATCTAAACTGCTATCCAGGAATGAGTAGTCACTTTAATAATAATAATAATAATAATAATAATAAAAATAAAATTGCTTACATGAACTTCATATAGCACTTTTCTGGATAGCAGTTAAATAACAGTGGTGAAAAATCTGTACCATCTATCTTCTTAAGGCATTCTAAGAGTGCCGTACAGACTTTGTGTCTCCGTGTTTGACTTGACCCATCGGAATACTGGCACAGGAAGGTTTTCTGTATCGTGACTGCTGCACCATCTCCAGCTTCCCATCCACAGGGAGAAGAGAATGTCCTTGATAATGAACGACAAGCGCCTGTGCGTCACCAGGCTCAGGATGCGCTACATTCCTGATTTAGAGTGTGGCTTTACAGAAAATCCCTGCAAATCTCAACTTTCCACTTTCCAAATAGCAGCGATCCATTTAAAATTTAAATCCCGCACACCAGTGAGCCTGCTGCGCTTAAAGGCACGGGCTGGCCATGGATCTCTCGAGATAGGTGCAGGGCAAAGTGTGTTTTTAATCTTCTCTCAGCCTGCTCTACCACTGTGGCACCCCACCGCAAATTTAAAGCATTTGTTGAGTTTGTGTTCATTCACGATTGCCCTAATACATAACATCAGTCAGCAGAGTGATAAAATCTTATCAAAAAATGAAACCAAATGACAGTGATACCACAAGTTTCATAATGTCTCTTCTTCAACTTAAAAAGATTGCTTATTTTATCTAATGAAGAATTCTGAATGCAAAGCAGAGACATTTTAAGTCTCCATTTCAGTTAGTTTGGAATCCCATTTCGTCATTAAATTTCCAATTGTAACAACGAGCAAACCCATGTGCCTCTCTATGTGGTGGGGCTCCATGTTGTTACTGTCTATGCACAGCTCATTTAAGAAAACCAAACCGTTTGGAATTAAAGACAGGGTGGAACACTGAGCCAACATTTTTTAAAAATATTTTCCACTACCTTGATGAAATATGGCACCAACTATGTCACTACAAGTTTGAAATATTACTCAGTCTTATTTTTCAGACTGCAGGTATGCTTTAGTGCAGCACAGGGCTCATATTATCCTGGAAGTTTTCCTCCTGGGATATTCTCTCCAGGCTTCATACATAAGATTCCAAAAACACTACCGTCTGGCAGAGTTTTTCTCTCAGAAAGATTGTGTGTGCGCACACATACACACACAAATTGATGCTAAGTTCCAGGTTTTTATGGGGGCCATGCAGGACAAAATGGATATTTTCTCATTATTCTCTTTTTTTTGGCGTTCTGCAGATTATCGTTTGGGAGGAAACCAAAAGGCAAGTCAGTCAGCTGGCATAATGTTGAAACACTGTGCTGGGATAATGTTCCTGCTTGAACACATGAATACATTGAACAATACAGTATTTTAGATTTTTGTAAAACACAGGACTACTTGTTTACAATATTTGATTAGATTTCTGGCAAAACATTTGGACATCCACTGTCAAAACTAAACAATTTGTGACAGTTTTACAATCTTTTCTGCTGGTCATAATTGTATCCAGATCAAGCGTAAAAAAGTTATATGTGCTCAGATAAGAATATTCCAAAAGCTTTCAGTGGGAAATGCAGCATGCACAAAGCGTTTCATGCATTTTAAATACACCTCAAATCCTTAGGTGACTCCACGAACATCTTCTCAGTCACTTTTGGAGACTGGACCTCAAATCTACCTCAGGACATAAACCAGTCGGGTGGTCCCAATAGAATCCAAAAGAATACAGATTTGTAATGATGGGCAATAATAGAGACAAGCCCAGGAAGTGAGAATCCTGACTGAAATCTAATTTAAACGGTATGTGAGAGGACTCTCCATGTTAGGCCCTGCTCACACACGCTTCTTAAATAAGTAAACCAACTCTGGTATTGCCCCTAGAGTGTCTTACCACGTGTGAACAGTGTTCAGGGGGCCGCTTCTGTTCTCTGGCCAACCTACATGGGCAATTTCCAGAAATTCCCTCCTGTTATCTAATATGAACACAGGTGTGTCGCTCCAGGCAAAGTTTTGTGCTTCATATAACATCATCATAAAAATAGAATTGTTTAAAAATGTGCAGTCATGAAAATTAAAAAAAAAACATTTACTTGCTCATACTATGAGTATGTAGGAAAACAACAGTAATAATAAAAAGGTTTTATTAGACACCAATATGAATAGAGCACCAGAGAACATCCCTTTTTAAAATACTATAGTCCACATCTATATGTATGTATGTTTGTATACTGTTTCAAGACCTGCATTTTTCTCATTGTGGCTTGTTAGAGATATATTCAAAGAGTGGCCAAGAGCCTTTTACAATTACAATTCAATTTACAATATAACTTTGTTCCTTATTGGTTTTCAGAAACATTTACATTTTCCATTGAGTCACTGAAACGCTGAAATGTGTCAGCAATGAAAGGTGAACAAATGATCTCTTATTGAAATAAAAAATAGATAAAAGTCCTAAACATTTTTCATTTTTCTTTCTATAAAAACCTTTAGAACTATACTCTTGTTTAACCATCTTACAATGACTTAAGTAAGCACCTTTTAGTTCAATCCCAGGCAATTATCACAGTTTCAGCTATGCTCAGTGGTATCTTCCAGAGTATAAGAATTTAACTTTTTGATAATAACAGCTACTCAGGACTTAAGTGCGAGTACAGGAGCTAGCTTTCAACTATTTGTTATTCTGTGAGCGTACTCTGCAGGATAGACCCATTTGAATGATTGCCTTTTTTTTCAAGGGGTCTTTAATAGGCAGGCAGAGATGGCTCTTATATACTGTACAAACATGTGCTGAACAATCATGTGTTCTGTGGAGGGACCTTTACGATAGTTCAAGCCTCACTTCAGTTGTCAATAGTTAAATGTACCATATAAATACATGTCTCACTTATGTGTTTAAAAGGCATATTTTTAATTTAGTTAACTACCTCAGCTCATGAAATGGACCATGATAATAACAACTATACTGTAGACCAATGCTTCATATTACTACATGAAAATAAAATAAAATGCATTAAACAGAACTATTACAAATGTTTGAACATCAGTTGGTTTCACATCAGGGCATTGTCTGCTCTACCACTGAAGAGTTAAAACACCTTTTTTTAATAATTAATAATAATTGCTTACACTTATATAGTGCTTTTCTGGACACTCCACTCAAAGCGCTTTACAGGTAATGGGGACTCCCCTCCACCACCACCAATGTGCAGCATCCACCTGGATGATGCGACGGCAGTCATAGTGCGCCAGAACGCTCACTACACACCAGCTATCAGTGGGGAGGAGAACAGTGTGATGAAGCCAGTTCATAGATGGGGGTTATCAGGAGGCCATGATTGGTAAAGGCCAATGGGAAATTTGCCCAGCACGCCGGAATAACACCCCTACTCTTCTCGAGAAATGCCCTGGGATTTTTAATGACGCAGAAAGTCAGGACCTCGGTTTTATGTCTCATCCAAAGGACGGTGTCTTTTTAAGGCATGAAACCAGCTTCTCAAAGTTTCTCAAAGTTGTTTGAGATTTAAACTCTTTCATGCATTTTCAGCAGGCAACGTACAGTAGTTGACAGCAGGCTCGTTGATTATTTCAGTTGTGGTGTTCCTGGCTGCAGAAAAAGACTAGGCAAACGATAAAACCAAAGTGTTGCAGCAGAAGGGAATACAGTGCAAAGCCTTTTAAAAAGACATTTCTTTAATTAACCATTTGTTTTGAAATGCTGTATTTATATGACTTTTTTTAAGGAAACCACCTTCCTTATTCTGACAATTATTAAATTAAATATTGATCTCTGTATTAGAGGACAATGCCTGACTTCTACTTTTTCATCACAAAAACACAGTGTTTGTGGGGAATGCAAGGCAAACAAGTAAGATAAACTTTATTCTCCCCCGGGGGAAATATTTTATAGACACGCATTGCTTCTAATCATCTGCATCCATCATAAATACATCAACCGCTATTACACATGCATATCTGATTCCAAAAAAAAGTCATGGCTTTGAAACACACAGTTCGTTACAGCATAAATGGTTTATACTGACCAATTTAACTGCTTTAACAGGTAAGAGAAAAAACAAATATTAGTATCTATTTGATCTACTTTTGGGAACCCCAAAACGTTTACCAGAAGGAAGAAGTTGATAATCAGAATTAAGGAGATTAAAAGGATCCAATTTTTTCCATCTGACTAATCATGTATTGTTAAAAAATGTGTGTAAGGAGGAGTGCTGATTCACTCCCATAACCTTCATTGCTGTCAGGAAAAGAAGGGTGATTTTTTCTCTTAATTGGACCAATAAATTACCAAACCACACTGTTATACCATTTCTAATAATGCTCTGCATTACAGCCTGGAGCATTATTTCCTGTCCAACTTCAGTCACTCTTAATCTTCATAAAAAATACAGATGCTGCTGAACTTTGGAACAAACACTCTCAACCTGAGTAGTCCAGCTCAGGTTCCTATGTATATTGTATATTCCTAAATTGGGGCAGAGTGGTGGCTCTGTGGCTAAGGATCTGCGCCTGTAGCTGGAAGGTTGCCGGTTCAAATGCTGTGGCCGGCAGAGGAATCCTACTCCGTTGGGCCCCTGAGCAAGGCCCTTAACCCCAACTGCTCCAGGGGCGCTGTACAATGGCTGACCCTGTACTCTGACCCCAGGCTTCTCTCTGTCACGATCGTTACTCCTTCTCTTAAGAGCGCTCCAGCCCTTCCTCGTTCTGTCCTATTCCCCACACCTGTTCCTTATTCCAGCCCCTCTTTAGTTCCAGCTTAACAATTAATTGCTGGGATTCTGTTGTCTTCAGGAGTTACAGATGTTCCTTGTTTTCATCCTACAGTATCTGACTGAACTCACTGCTCTGAAGTTTGGGTACTGGTTATCATTTTGTCACACATTAATTTATTTTCCATTTTAAATTTGTGACCCAATAAACACCATCAGGGATTAATATTACACAGAATAAGAATTTATGAGGGTGAAAGTGGTTAGCATTGCTTCCTCGCAGACCTGGGGCTCGGGTTCAATTCTGGACCTGGGGTGCTATCTGCATGGAGTTTGTATGTTCTCCCTGTGTCCTACATTAAACATAACCTGGATTTTATCCAGTCATGAATTGTATCAAAATTTTATATACATTTTTAAAAAAATCTGATTTACTTTACCTCCAGTATTTGCCAATCCTTCTAATTTAGTGTCACTGGAACACATTGGAAGATTTTAACAGTTAGTTATACAAGAACATACATTAGATCATTGATGTACATGCAGAAGAACAGTGGTATCTAATACAGATCCCTGTTGCACTTCATTAACCATATCACCCCAATTTGAGCATTTAGCTTTTATCTATACTCTGTTTGTTATATTTTAATTAATTCTCCTCCTAAACCTGTTTCCCTGAATTCCTACCAGCTGAAGTTTGAGAAGTAATCTTTTATAAGGAGCTTTTAAAAAAAAAGGGTACATTCTTTGACTTAAAAAATGTTCAACTCTGACAGGCTGAAAGAACTAAATCTTGTTAAGTCCTGAACACAGAAGATCAAAAGAAAAGAATAATTATATTTTTCTATTACAACTAGGGGCACGTTTTTCACCGTAAAGTTCATTATGAAAAACGGTTTGGACAGTCCTCATTCCCCCATCCTACTACAAGGGCTAGTGTGCCTAGCCCCATCAGCAATTCCCAAGAGGCAAAAATATGAGCACTACTTTCAAATGTATCTAAAAAAACACAGTGAAGAAAAACATTTAGACAGAAAAAGATAATAATGGGACGCCCAATATCACTCAGCATACCCAGCAAAGGTACAAAAATACCTTTGAAGTAACAAAAAATAACTGAAAGGTTCACTGAAATAACAAAAACACCTAAATAACTGAAGGGTTCACTGAAGAACAGATTTTATTTGGGTTTACTTTGATTTTTCTGAGTGTTATGTGTCAGTTTTGTTGGGGCAACTTTGGTTTTCACTACTAATTAAAAAAAATCTAAATTCTAATCACCTGGTTTACAGCTGGGGCTTGATTTTTTAAAATGAAAAATAAACCAGTTTTATCAGGCCGCTGAGATCTTAAAGCACTCTACTGCTGTCTTTTTTTTGTGTCTGGACATAAAAAATGGAGGAAGGCAGACATCTGAGTGACTCACAGTGAGTTGTCCTTTTGCGTAGGCTTGAGTGACCCTTAAATGTTTTTTTTAGCACCTACCTATTGTTCGCCTCAGTTCCTCGCAAAGACTGATATGCGGCAGCTTCAACATCTCCTTCCACTTTTTACTTCGGCCATTCCTCTTCCCACCACCACCTGCAAGGGAAGATGAAAAGCTCAGTCAAAGCGAAACCAGGCCTCAATCTCACAAGAGTAGCCATTAACCACTTATAAGAAATAGCAAGTCGACAGGCTCAAAAGTGAAAGATGCTCGTCTAAGCCTTAGCCTGAGCTCTGTGATCCAGACACTGGGTTTGAGGCTGTATCATATATGATATGATATGATATATCATATATCATGTAGATAGCTGCGTCAGCTTACATGCAAAGGAACAAGTAAAGGTTTATGCCATGCTGAAAAGAAAAGAACATGTTTTGGCTGTGGAGCCTTCTTCAGGTGTGACACTTTTCTTCTCTTTTCGGCATGGAATAAACCCTTACTTGTTCCTATCATATATCATATATATGATGTATACAACATATAATGCTTGATATATGAGATATATATTATGATATATGACATATATGTCATATATCATAGACTGTGTCATATCATTAGCAGGGACAGGGATCCCTCCATGTGGTTGGACACTACCAAGGCTAGAGTTGAATTAGCTCCCCAAAGGACTCTCGGCAACTGGCAAAACAGCACACCCTGCAACAGCCATGGCGACCTGCAATGTTAAGGTGTTCTCAGTCCAGCCCTCTTGTACAGGACTGCATAACCTGTCACATTTTAAAATACAAATGTCTCGAAGAGGTGTGGCTCAAAGGAGGAGTCAGTCGAGGCTTCTTCATTGTCTCGGTGTGCACTGTAGTTGCAGGGCTCATAGCTGAGAACTGAATATATACAACTGGTGAATAACTGGCTATTCAATTTTTTTTAAATACAGAATGTGTGTTTGGAAGTATGAAAACCATTTGAACTTTTAAGAGTTTGATAATTCTATACAAATTCTAAATTTACTTCCACTTATTTATCATTAAATTGAGAATCATTAAACAGCTAATTCCATTTTCCCAGTCAGTGAAAACAGCTGCATGGTTTTAGCTATCACTTCTAGGGGTCACACAGCGGCACTAAGTAAAGTACATGTAATGGAAAGTTGTAAAGATAACATGGGAGGGTTCATAAGAGACATTACATTATGTTCCTTCCTAATAAACTGATGTTTTGTTTAAGAAATGTGAGAACCGTTTTGAAAACCCCATATGGAAAAAAAAAGGAATTATGGTTTAATCAAAGTGATTCTATCAATTTTACCACATCTTAATGATGTGCCTGAATTACCTTTTGGTGCATTTGACTTTTCTTGAAAGTGTGATTTTGCACCATACTGAAAAATTATATTTAGGCTTATAGAGAAGTCTGGTCTCATTGCTAAAGAATCTGTCAAGAAAATAGCTCTTTCAATAAGGTAATTCCAAAATCATACAGCTGTCCAAAACTCCTTCATTCAGACCACTACAAGCTTATTCTCTTTCTGGGAAGAGGAATTCAAAATTAAAGTGTATAAATTACATTTGTGGAAGAACCAAATATATTTGGCAATCCATTTTATCTTTACTAATTTGCCCACATCCTAAGAGGAGAATTTGATGTTACTGTAGAAAATTAACTCTGCGCTCTAACTCAAGCCCAGATTTACTAAAATATGCTCGGCTTTATTGTAAGAAGGAGGCTATGATATTCCATATAAACAACACTAAAATACAACCTTTAAAAATATATTTTTTTTAATTTCTTCATCTACAAAATTCAACTTCAAGAAAGAAAGGAAGAAGATAATTGTAACTACAATTACTTTTAGAGCAGGTCAGGTATAGTATAACAGCATTCTCCCTCTTCGTGCATGTTAATCAAAATGCAAAATTTCTCTTATAATGTGTCCCAAAGTCATCATCTCTGTGCGTCATTTTTCTTTTACCTTTTTTACTTGCACTTTTTAAAGGGGGCATAAGAGTGTATCGAAGTTTTGGCCACCAAGCTCAAGCAGCCAAAGGTTTAAGTTACAGTAGCTAAATCTTTGATAGGCATTTCCCGATGATGATGATACCCATGTAAAAAAGTTATAAATACATACATACAACAAACATTTCATACGAATCAATTAAACTGGTATGACAATAGTGGCCTTTATTACAATGTGTAATATTCATGTCCCACTCTTCTTCTAAGAAGTAGAGAAGCTAGATAAACGTTTGGTCATTTGAACACACTATCTCCGAATCTCAAACACTGAAAGGCCCTTTTTATAGGAAATGCAAGCAATTCAAGCGTATAAAATAAGCAGGAGGAGAGTACATTCCATCATATGACTTGATCATATCATTGCTGATTTTTTTCTTTGGTCAAGCCAAATTATGGCAGCAGCTTTCCTGTCTTCTAGCCTGATTACATCAGACCACAGCCGCTAACCAAGACTAGGTCCAGTCGGAGACCTCAGATCCGGTCAGTACTGAGATTTGACACACCTCCAAGGAAAACCAACTTGCTGCGGTAAGAGATAATGCACCTGTAGGGGGCTCTCTTCTGCCTTGACCTGGACTTTTATACCGACACCCCGTACAGTGACTGGGGACACCAGTGCCATCCTTCATATGGGTATTAAACCAAGGATATGGTGACTTGACGTGGTTCATAAATTGATAAATGGAGTGGTTTATAATTTCATAAATGTGCATATTTGCACAATACACATTCATACGTGTCGTGGTTCTTTACACTGTTCATAAACACGGTGTTAACCATGCGGTTTCCAGGACAAATATGCAGACGTTTCACTTCTGTTTCACTTCTCCGCCTGATCTGTTGTGCTGGGAAGATCAGCGCATATGGGCTATTGTACATGATCCATGTGGGAGCTGCACTTCACTGAAGGATGAAGTGTTTCCCCTTCCTCTGTAAGCAAAACACTATAAGTTCCTTTGGGATGAAAAGTGCCGCATAAATGCAAGGAATTATTACTATTATCTCCATGGAGAGTTCTAAAAAACACCCTTGGGCACACATTCATTAAGTGTCAGGTCAAAAGCAGTTGACAGGCGTTTCTGTGAAATGCATCAAAATGTGACAATTATCATCATTATTATCATTTACAGTACAAGAAATGGTTTTATCCGTATGGGAAAGTTACAGTATAAGCACCATCCTTTTTTCTAATTTACAGCACACTTCTTCTCCTCTTACTACAAAAACTACAGGCTGCCCGCTGAGCAGGAAAGAATTTCAGCGAGTGATCGTGTTAAATCCTGACTCATGACGAACTCCAATGCCTGGAAAATTTTTGTGCCGGGACAGGCAGCGAGGATACAGGTTTTCAGAAGGTCCTGACTAGAGGAAGGCACACGGGAGGATAACAGACAACAAGAACCGCTCGACATAAGATGAAACGTCTGCTTCACATAACATTCTGGTTGTCTTGCTCACATAGAACATATCAGGAACACTTGGCAAAGGGTGAGAAAAACACAATTTGGCTCCCTGCTCTGAAAATGTCATTCTGTGAATGAAACAATGTAAATTAAGCAGCTAATCATGTGCAGCGGATATCAACATCCGCTCCTCGAACCAGAACGCCATTCTTGTAAAGACTGTGACAGAGAGGGAATATGCTCTCACCAGGATTCCCTAAGAGTTTCTGCCTTAATTCAGTTATTACAATCCAAACCGTTACACGGGGAGACTGCCAAGGGCAGCCAATATTTAAGGGAGAGCAAAAATGCTGGCCTCCATTGTGAAGCAACATATGGACCATTGGCAAGAACGAAAAACTAAGAAATGCCTTGCTTACAACTCTTCGAAACCAAAATACCCATGCAATCTCAAACTCAGCTGACATTGTAAAATTTGTTCCGATATAATTAAAGGTAATGTTGTGTGACGTGATTTATAGCTCTTACACATTTTTATACAGCCCTCATTTCAAAAGGAAGTGCATACACAAATGGTTTCTTGCCTTCTGCTTATTCTCTAAGCTGGTATTTAAATAGGAGTTGGATGCATTTTTATGTTCGAATTCCAGCTTGGGCAATATATCAAGTAAATCGTTGCTGCTTTTGTTGCTTAATTTTTAAAGCAGTTTAAATTTAAAATGTCTGCCCAATAGATTGTACAAAAAATGCTGTAAACTGGTCAGCACGATACAGTACAATCAACATCACCCTTACAGGTTTTCCCCCAGTTGGTCACTGAATAGCACATAATACTGTTTCCAGTAAAATAAAATTTGGTTAAGATGAGGTTTTTAGTGTTTTTAGGCAAACTTTTCAGTTCCAGGCCTTTGCAGCTTTCCCTTGGGAATCACTCTGCCTTTAAGGAATTTTGTTTATCCATACTTTAAATACAGGCTTGGGCCAACAGGAAATATTACAAAATCATTAATTTTAAATGACATAACCCACTAAACAGTCAAGGAGACAATAACCTTAGCTCTGTGTGAATTTCTCTACAATGAGGAACCCCGAGACAGAAAACAGTTCCTAATATTTAAATACATTCACCTTTCTGTATGATATGTCCCACAGATTTAAAACCTTCCACCCTGTCTTCAAATTTCTGTTTCGCTAGCTTTTTATTATGTTTTTTATATTTCTCTGAAATTCTAAAACATGAAATACCTTTTCTTTCCTGTTTTGTTGTTTCACACAATCCCACATGTCTGCCACCTTAAAGGTAATTTAACACTGGTATTTCACATTAGTGAAATACCAGTGTTACTTTTTTTAGGAACTGTAATTTCCCTCACGGGATCAATCAAGTATCTATCTATCTAAAACATTGGCACCTAAAGACAGTTACTGCCAGAGTGCTGTAATACACTACATAAAAAAGCGATTAATAAAAAGATAAGAAAACATCCCTTTTCATCTACCTTACAAGCAAAGGACTTTGTCTCTTGTAAACAAGATAAAGAACTTTTATTTGTCACAGAAATACTCCCTCATCCTCATACGATTCCCAAACAGAAGCAAGACACTTTAACAAAAGGCTGGTAAAAAAATAAGCTAAAAAACAGACACTTGGTTACCAAAGTGACAGAGGAGTATAACAACCCAGGTCAGGATGCCCTGCTTGTATTTTTTCCTCATTGTTCGCACTGCAGTCAAGCTCCCTGTTCAAATCACTTCCCCCATCCTAGGCAAAAATACATTTATTCCAAAACCTTACTTCATTTGAAATAACACAAACTCATACATGGTCTGGGTATCGCTCAAGGTCATGATTTTACTATGGATTATGTTAAATGAATATCTCAATGCAATGCATTAAACCTTTTAATGAAATACAGAAGCAAAATGATTGTATTCAGTAAAGCTGCACTGTACTGTGAAAACCCCCCTTCACCATTCTGGCAAATATTTCAGCCAATCTTTATAACTTTATAACTTCCAACACTGTGACAATGTCCACAACTTAATTTTTTTTCTTACATGAAACAACATACAGACAGATTAAACCAAGTGCTTAACCTGCTACCTGCAGGTCTGTAAGTGGGAGAGTGTGCTATTTGTGATTTCTGTTGCGATGTGTACAGTATTGGCATTTTTGTTCCCGAAATGACCTACAATGCCCACAGGCCAAATCAAAAGACGATATGTAACAAACACCACCTTCACATCAGATCAGCCTACACCACTCTATTTGAATAATATATTAACTATTAATAACACAGAAGCAGATTTTATTACACATTTGTCATTGTTTCATACTTGTTTTGTAATATTGAGAATAATAATGCAGGTCTGGTTTTACTTTTTGAAAACATGCAAACATTTATGAAGGTCTTCATAAGTTCCGTGGGTTCCAATGTCAAGCTAATGTTAATGTGTTTAAATACAGTAACAACAAAATCTGTGACGTTCACGTTTTAAGTTTCTGTTACTCTTCACAGGTTTATTCCTTTTGTGTAAGGCAAACATTAACATCAACTAAATTCTCTCTCAGTCTGACATTTGGAAAACCTTCCCATTTAAAAATAAGTGTTGACAATTTTTTAAAATTTGAATAATAACATTTCAAATGCCTCAAATCCCATAATTCTGTTACTGTGACATATGCATCTGGAAATATTTATTGTTCAAGTCTTAAGGCATCATTCTTTACTGTGTTACTCGCTTTAAAGGATGACAAAATTGGTAAGCACATATATTTTCGACAGTTAGGTTAAAATACAGACATTAACATAAATGTTTTGTTTTACTAAAGTATTTTGTGTACTGAAAAATACACATGTCCAAAATGGAGAAAGCCGGTTAATTCCCGTCAACATCATAAAAGATAAAGTAAGATATTGGCTGGGTTATTCACAACTTGAACTGCAGCAAATGCATCCAAGAACAACTAATTCTCAACTGTTTTTACATTTACATAGAACAAATCTACAAAAAGTTCTGAAGCCTCTTGTGCTGCACATTTAATTTCCCCACATTTTAGAAACCCTCTGATGTTACACTGGTCACAGCCACCCCAGGTTATAAAATCAGGGTGATCTCCCAAATGCAGTTATAAATGTGCAATATCATAACACCCTAGGAATCCCTGTTGAAACTCCTACAGAAATCAGACAAATAAAAGTCTAATTCATTATCTTTAGTGTGTTACCTCATTTTATTCCTTTGAACCTTTAAGTGCTGTAAATCTCACTGGGAAAATAGTTTAGCTGGTCTGTAAGCCATCCACACAAAGTGGGCTCGGCAACATGTAACTTTTAAAAATTCTGTTTGAATTTCACCCTCTGCCTCTCTGTCCACTGCACCTTGCTTGATTTTTACTAAAAATGTATTGCTGTCTACCGTGCCTCACGTACTGTGGATCTGTTGATCTGGAACGCTCAAGACAGACTGCATTATGGGAGAAGTAGAAGCCACGACCTTACCACTTCATAGCCGATTTCGCACTAGAGCAGGGCAGTGCTGCAGCTTGCCAATGGCACACAAGACGTGAAATAATTACAGCTAACTTCGATTAGTTAACACCATGAAACAACCAGGCGAGTCAAATGCCCTTCAGAAGCAGTTAAAGATAGTCCACAAAGTGAGAGATGCACAGTCTCACTAGAGCAATAAAACCTGTGCAATGTAGTTTATTGAAAACAGTAGTTACTAAAAACTACTCTATAGATATTACTGTCTGACTGGCTACACCTTAACATGCACCACTCTTTTAATTAAACACCCCTTTTACAAGAGAACTTCAGGAAAGCATGTGAGCCAAGAACAGTACAACAGCTGTTCCTGTGATTAACCTGAAAAACTAGGTCATTCAGACTTAGTCCTACATGATGAATCACCTAAGGTGAAACTTCAAAATAAGCATTTCTAACACCATACCAATTTGTTGTGACCTCCAATTAATTCTCTTTACAGTAGTATCAAGATTGCATTAAGACAGGACACAACTGCAAACTACAATATGGTGCAGTAGGATTTGACTTTGGTCAATGTTTATTTCTTTTTACACTATACCTGTACCACATTTCTTTTTAAAGTACATTTTCTAGGAGATTATGTTCCCATATAAGTTAAAGTTACACAAGCACTAAAGTTTTATGGAGCGTTTGGATGTCTCTCTATCAATATAAATCCAGACTATTAGTACTTGAGGAGCATCTTAGGTATCACTTCACAACTGAATTTCTGTGGATGTTATAATGTGATGGAAAAAAATCATATTCAATCCAAAAAATAAAACAGAAATAGATATGCATTGCACTCAACACACAAAAGAAAGTAAAATACAAATACTGTACTTATTAGAAATAACTAGCAACCAGCTTTACGAGAAGGGTAAAACAAACTATAATTGGGTTACAATGACTATGAACAGCGACATGCTCAATTTAGTTACGCTTAATAAGCAATCTCATTTGCTCTAAGTAATGAATGCATACATAATTTTTATAGAAATTCATAAGGAGTTTTGGTTATGCTGTAAACATTTCCCATGGACAAAAAAAATGTATTAGTATTAGTGGTCTCTGTGATGCATCTTAATACATCTGTCCCTCTGCATCTTAAATTTCATAGTTTGTCTAGGTGCTAGGGCAAGAATTTCTCACAAATGCTGACATGTTCTAATATTAACAAATGCTTATCTGTTGTGTATCTGTGGTGGAGACAATGTATTTGTACCATTGAACACTTTTAATATAGACTATAATATAGTGTGTACATTTCAAATATAGATTATCGGGATTTGTACTGTGATCTTCAGCTGCTATGAAGCATTTTTTACCTCATATTCACACCACCCAACATGTATTTTGTCAGCCCTTTTGAAAACAGATACTAAACATTCACAAAATGCTCTACACATTATTGGTAGATTCTCTTAAAGTTCATATTGGTGTCAAACAATGAATATGAACCCCGGCATCACTTCTACCTACACACAAAAACAATCTCCAAATCTTAATACATAAGAGCTTATTTCAGGTTCAGTAAAATGCCCAGAGCACTGCACAAAGCACTACTGAAGTCTATGGTCAGAGCACTGCACAAATCACTATGGTCAGAGCACTGCACAAATCACTACTGAAGTCTGACGCCAAGTGAAATACATCAGCATATAAAAGGAATGGGAGAAATGTACTGTGATATTTCTTTGGTGACCCAAAAAAACTCATACAGCATTAAAATGCTGCTGCGGGTGAATTGCTGTAAAATCACATCAGGAAATGATTTAGTACAAACTAATCACTTACCCAATGTTATAATATGCGTAAACTCAAAAACATATAAACCTGTTCTTAATGGGACTCTGTCCTGAGTGCAGTATGACCTACTAAGAGAATAGCAGGAGCCAACAATAGCCCAGACTACTGGGATCAAATGTTCATTTATAACACATACATTGGGTCAGCAGTAGACTCTGCCACAATTAAACTTGTTTGATCTGTTTCTAGCCGGAAGAGATAATGTTCTCTCACATCCATTTGGGGATTTTGAGCTCTGGACAGATCTGCTAACACAAGTAGCTCTGGTAGATCATATTACAATCAGCATTATTTCATATACTTTTCACTTTGGCGCAAGGTGAGGGGTCAGTTCTTTGCTAAATGTTTATCAAACCCATGTCCAAATATAGTAGTGGGATGTATTTATAAGAGACACTGGATGCCAGGCTGTGATGAGATGGCAGGATATCATACAGGAAAGCAGGATGACAAGAATTCTGCATTCTGAGACAAAAGAAAAGCTCACATAGATTAATCTAATTAGATTAATCAAAATTCATGGTACAGTCGTGTTTGTGTATGCACCCTGTTCTATTTGCTGAAATTTCACTGAATACCTTACAGATATGCCCATTGTTTTAATAAGGAGTGTCCGATAACATACATTATTCATTGGGGACAGAAAATTCAATGATTAAAAATGAATATGAATGAAAATTTTAAATATATCTTTTTTTAATCAATTTTACAGGTTTATTCCATGAAAACATGAGGAACACCTGGAAATCAAACATCCATTTTTGGCGTCCTTTTCTGTACTGAATGAGGATACTTGTATGTGTCACATAACGTAACGCATGCAGCTCTGCTTTCACCCTGCCTGGCTCAGAACATACAGTACACAACGCCGCTCTATAGACAGGGGTGTGCACTGGTACTCTAAAGGTCGTGGGAGGACTCAACACTGGTACCAGTACCAGCTCTACTCTGTTCCTGCCATAAATCAGTCATAGTCCGTAGCCAGGCCCAGAGCCACACAGTGCCACTCTCTAGACAGCAGTGAATTCTAGAACCAAACAAGATCAGGTCTTCTACTGCAGCAGAACTCTACACTGTCTACATGTTACTGGGATGACATCACTTCCGCAACATGCTCAGTGCACTGAAGCCTGTTAAATTAACTAGACCAGTGGATCTCAAACTGTGGTACGCAAACCAGTTGTGGTACGTGGAGTGCCGCCAGGTGGTACGCCATATGACCCCGGAACTTTGTTGTGCACATTGAAAAATTGGGACGGGTTTTCATATTTTCTATTTTAATAAAATTAATTTGTGTCGAATACACAGCCTACATACTACGATACAGTGTGCTAATACTTGAGTGGACACAAGAGCTACAATGTAATTCTATACCATTCTACAGGAATGCGTGCTACGAACGCAAGTGACCAATTGTATTGAAAAAAAGCTATCCCCAGCAAATAGGGAGGTAGGAGAATGTGCATGATTTTGGAACAATGCCAATGTTGTAAGCACAGGAAAGCATAGAAATGCGTACTACGAATGCTGTCAATCTTGTGAGCACAGGAAAGCGTGATAACAGAAATATATTTAAAAACTGTTCTAGGTTAATTTGAGAAAAATACACCGAGCGTCTCTGTGTTTCGCTCCCATGCGCATTAAATAAAAACTTCTTTTAACTTCTGAGACAAACTCCTGAAATGGAAACGGGGAAAAATGCAAGCTTGCGGATTGCTAAAGCAGGTAAGCCCCACACTACTTGTGGAGAACTTTGTTTACCGTTGCCAAACAGCTGACACGTATTGTGTGTGGAGAAAAAGCTGCTGAACAGCTCGACTTGCTGCCCCCTCTGAAAGACACAGTCACACTTAGAATTATTGATATGGTGGATGATGTCAAAAGTATGCTGATAGAGCACGTTAAGATGAGCAGATGCTTTTCACTGCAATTAGATGAGTCTATAAAGTCTATAAATGTTGTTGATTTGGCCAATTTGCACGTTTATGTTGGATACAAGTTTGAGGGCATGTCCCATGAGGACTTTCTGTTCTGTAAGCCGCTACCAACAGGAACTACAGGAGAGCACATATTTCAGCTTCTGAATGAATTTATCGAAGAGAATGGCATCGACTGGATAAAACGCATCGGAGTTTGTACAGACGGTGCTAGAGCGATGACAAGCCGAAACAGCAGTGTAGTTGCACGAATTAGAGAGGTTGCTCCAGATATGAACTGCAGCATCCTCAGCAAGGCCTTGGCCGCCAAGAAAATGCCTGACGATTTAAAATCTGTTAGACTCTGTTGTGAATTGTATCAAGGCTAAACAGGTTCACCCCTCTCGCTGAAATGATGCTTTTTAATTGTTTATTTTTAATTGTTGTTGTTCCTTTTGTCATTCTGTAAAGCGCTTTGAGAACCCACCTTTAAAGGCGCTATATCAAATAAAGTTTATTATAATATTTATTATATGTGTTTGTGAGTGTGTGCGCATACGTGCACTCATGTTGGTCATTGAGATTTTCTGGGGCTGGAGTTCCTATGAGAAGATGACTTGTAGGTGGTACTTGGATGCTTTGGTTTGATCAGGGGTGGTACTTGGTCCAAAAAGTTTGAGAACTACTGAACTAGACTGTGACACTAAGCTCAATAAGTGGATAAAATGCCATAGTATTATGTAATACAATTAAAGAGCTCTATAAAAAGTCATCGCTACAGATAACATAAACATATAAAAGCTAATGAAAGTTTTATAGTGCCTTCTACTTATATTAGGTGATGCCAATCTTTTGTGGCACTGGAAGACCTTCATTAAGACAAACTGGCATGAGATGTTTCAAATCTTGCACTGACTACTGTGTAAAATAAAGCTTAAACAAAAACCTTCTCATAAAACTCACTTCTAGGTGAAAAGTGGCAGTGAAGAAAGGAATATTTACAGGAGACATGCAACTGCAATTTAAAGGTTAATGTGGATAGTGAATTTTTTGCCCCCCTATCTTCAATGTCATCTCCAGGTGGAAGATTTATTGGAACAGAAACTGCTGAACAACTTGTTTCATTACCAGATATCATTATCAGACAGGTTTATCAAGTTAACATGATTACTTTTGGGTGGGGGGGATTGGCTGGTTATTGTCATTTCTGTGTTTATATACGACAGACTTATATATTTTGTTTTTAATCAGGAAACTGTATGAGCCGAGTCTTCCAGACACTCATCCTAAACACCTCCCTCTCTTAAAAGGAAACCTAAAACCCAAGTTTGGCAAGGGAACACAACATCACAAGGTTTTTCCCTTTTTAATGTTTTGCAAAAAACTACCTAATTCAAAATCCAGGGGATAAATAGTTCAAAGTTGCATAGACTGCGCACACTATAGAAACGTGGTTATCGTGAAGTATACCACTCTTAGTCCTAATTGTTAAGAAGTGATTTTGCACATTCTCTAACATGGTCTCTTTGAATATGTGTTGTTTCTCCTGGCAATGGGTCAAAACACAGCCACCACGGTTTAATAAACTTCAGGAAAACACCAATCAAACTGTCTTTACAATAAGAAGACAAGGTTCACTTTCAAACCAATTTCTTACGCACAGAACATTTATTTACTCTGGCAATGTCCAGGTCCAGTATGTAATGGGCCCATTTCCTGCCTACGCCAATTAAATCCACAAAATTGTTTAATTGAACTTGAAAGAATGAGATCGAAGCCATCCGAGCAGCAGGAACAAGTGGAATTGGCTGACATATGGAAGTAACCAAAGGAAGATTAGAGAAGAAGAATGAGATACAATGAACCAAGGAAACAAGGAAGGCATTACTGAATTAAATTAAAGTGAGCACATCTAGGGACGAGAAATGTTCCACTGAAATATGTATATTAGCATAAACAATTTGCAAAATGCAAGTTTTAACAAGTTAAATGACACCATTCAACAAGTTCCTCAACATTCAGTGCCTCTTCACTGCCAGTAGTTTCTGTAAACAGACAAACACAACCGCCCCCAAAAGGAGAACTGAAATGACAGACCTTCTTTGTTCACAGGTTTCGGGCCGTGAGAACTGTGCGGTGTTGAAGGGAATCCTGCACTCCACGTTTCACCCTTGCTCTTCTGCTTATTAAGCTGTATGGTAACCATATTCAGAAGCAGGCACTCTGCTAGAATGATTCGCATAAATCGTCAGCAGGATTTACAAACAAAAGTTCTTTTGGGCAAATCTCTACCAACTTTGCACAATGGTGCGATTTGTGCCGATTCGTCTGGCCAGATTTGCTCAAAGTCTCTCAGCTTGCTTGGAATAGTTTTCAAGTGTTTCCACAGATTCTCAATAGGAACCAAGTCAAGACTGAACAGACCACTCAATTACATTCACTATCTTAATATGAAGGCACACGTACGTAGCTTTGGACCTGCATTCTGGGTCATTCTCCTGCTGGTTCTTCCCTGTTTTAGGTCTTTAGCAGACTGAAGCAGGTTTTCTTCTAGTTTGGTCCATTCATTGCCCCCTCTATCTTGACAAGCTTCTCAGTCCTCGATGATGAGAAGCAGCTGCATAATGTAATGCTGCCACCACCACACTTGACATTGAGGACAGTGTTGAGCAGGTGATGTACCGTGTTGTTTGAATGAAGAATTTTGGTTTTTTTCCCCCCAATAACAGCCTCCTTCTTGCTACTCTGCCATACAGGCCAGCTCTGATGCTTGGACATTTTCTCCTACCTCAGCCGCTGAACTCAGGCTCAAAGGCACATCCCTCACCCAGTTTCACATTGTCCAGCTGCCATGTTTGGAGAGACAGTCCGATCTAGGACGTAGATCAGGCAGTATGACACACATTCTACTTCTTAATGATCGGTTTCACCGCGTTCAAAGGGATATTTTGTGTTTTCTGTTTTTATACATCATTCTCTTCATCCTGTGCTTTTCTAAAATATCATCTTTAAGCTGTTTTGAAAATTTCTTAATCCTTATCGCTGATTTATTTAATTACTTATTTCAAAACTAGTAATTTTATGCTCCAAAATGAATTAAGGTTTGTCAGAGCAACCCTAAAACAGTTTGAGTACTTGTGCAATCACCACTGTTCCATTTTTCTGGCACATGATCAATTTATTCTTTCTGTTGCTTCTGTATTTGAATGTGTGGGGTATGCTGTGTATGCAACATATGTTAATTGCTACTTCAAAGTTTCATGACAGAAAGCTTTAAAGCAACAAAATGTGAAAACTGGACAAGAGTCTTGCAAGGCACTGTATACTGAGTACACTTCTGAACTGCAAACTGTTAAGTAACATTTGTTTTTTAGCTTGGTGTGGCTGATGCTTTAAATAACATCCCAGCATGCTTAGGTTGATGCTGGACAGGCCTCAAACAACTAACCTATCACTCTTGGCTACACAAATTGTCATCGCCATTTGTACTAAGCCAAATGCAGAACATTTACTTCCATCTTCAAAAACAAAAAAGCTCAATATTTGCCACAGAATTAACTTTAATGCAGGGTTGTTCAGCTAGTGTAAAACATCTGAATAACCCCCAAAATGTTGGGACTTCAACTTGCAATTTGCAGCCAACCTATGTGAACTTTTTTGAAACTGGCACAAATGGTATGTGTAGGGTAAAGGTTCCCCTTTGAAGAGTGGTCCAAAATGAGCCCTGGTTTCCGTAACACTCATACAAGAAAACAACTCTCATCTTGCTCGACAGTATCAGCAGGTTGATCCTCTTTGAGCTGACCGGTAACTGTGCCTGTGGCTGACCAAGCCTCCGGCGGCACTGAGCACGAACAGTTAGTGCGGGTGTGGCAGGTGAAATCAGGATGTCTTTC
Source organism: Atractosteus spatula (assembly GCF_055471065.1). NCBI lineage: Eukaryota > Metazoa > Chordata > Actinopteri > Semionotiformes > Lepisosteidae > Atractosteus > Atractosteus spatula. The sequence goes on from NC_142706.1 coordinate 39,693,043, forward strand.
GAACCCCCAGGCTGGTGCCAGGAGCCAGCACCAAATCATGTCAATACAGACTGAAAATAAAAACACAAGAGAACTTCCAAATGAATGGAGTTCATTTGGTCTGTGGTAGTTTCATGGTCAAAATGGTTCACTAGGTGACTAGGGTTTTAATTCCTAAACCAATCAAAAGATCTAATGGGGCATTAGATGTTGATGACCGACCTAATGTATGGCCCAGTGTCAAAAAGGGGTTACATGTAGTAATTACTTTTACTCTGGAACTGAACCCCGCAGGAGCAACCTGCTTCTTCTTGTCACATCCAACCTTTTCTGAATTGAATGCTGTTACGACCCCAAGTGTCTAGGGGTAAAGGGGTGTAACATTTAGGATAATTCTTTTGGAAGCAGGTGGGTTCTGGTGAGGGACTAGGAAGCATGATAACAAAGGTGGGTGCAAAAGTGATGATTTTAAGCTGAATAAGTGACTGATAAGACACGATAACATACAGGGGTAAGGAACTAGAGTGGTGCCAAAGAAAAGAAAATAACAAACAAAATGGAGCTGGCTAGGAAAGTGAGGGAAAGCTAACCTGACTACAAAAGAAAACGCGAAACACACGGTCTTCGGCATCTTCAACACCCTAGCTAACCTCCACTGACTACCCAACACCATACAAGACAAACGGCACTCACCCGTACTAAACTAGTGTTACTAATACAAAATCAACTAAGTGTGTAGAATGTACCCAACAACAAAAACTAACCTTATACACAAAAGTTCACACCAAAAACACAAGTGAACTAGGAATACAAATAAGGGAAAACGAGAGCAATCAACAGGAACAGGGTACAAAAGAACACAAAGGTTGAACATGTAACACGTTAGGGCAAGGTAATGGCAAAACAAGGATAAACACACAAACAAACAAAAGTACAAAGAAACTAACAGAAACCAACAAAACCGAAGCTATACAAAAATACACACACACAAAGCAAAACAACAAACCAACAAAGCCAAAGCAAAAGCGTAACGAAGCGATAACCAAAGCGAAATGAAGCAAAGCAAAACCAAATGGGACTAAAGTCAAACGAAAGGCCTCTCCTTCCTGAAAACCTCCATGTTATATAGTGAATAAGATGCACTCTGATTGGCTGAGAGGCTGATTGATGATGATGCCATATGGAACAGTGGTGTAATGGTGGGCCAATGGGGAAGGGAGAACAATCAAAGGTCAGCAGTGTGGAACATAACAAAAAAACACACACAGACCACACACTGGGACGTAACAAATGCACGATTTCAATAGGATCAGATGCTGCACTCATTCATACAGCAATTTGTCTTGTAATATGTTTCCTTTAAGCTATAAATAAATTTGAAGTGCGTTCCATTTCAGTTACTGGGAAATTGTTCCAAATCTGTATATCACAGAAGATAAGTTTAATGAGATGCCATATTTTCAGTGCCTTTCTTCGACAGAAATGTCTGTTTTCTGTTGAGATTTCAGGGATAAGTAGTGCTTTTCTTCACTCTTTTAGAAGTAATAAATCTTACAATTGGCTTATTATTATAAATGGGGCTGTAAATTCTAGAGATTGAAAAAGAGGCCACATGTCAAGGAGTGAAATACAAACTTGCAGAGGAGCAGAATAGTTCAGTGCAGAAACGTATTGTAAATAAGTCTGAGACCTACTACCTGCTAACACACCTACCATTGCAAAGCTGTTACTGCAGTGGCACAAAACAGCCATAGGCCATTATCAACAGTGGTAAGCGAGTTGGGGAAGCTACAAGTAACATAAGTAAACATAAAGCAGTTCTCATTTGTATGAGAATCAATTCTCAACTCTGGAACTTTCTGGAAACTTCAACAACCCGTGACAATGAAAGTTGATAGTGGGACCGTGTTTCAGTATAACAGATTTTAATTAGATATTTTATGCTGGTCCAACAAAACCAACTGGTTTAGCTTTCAAATTTATTACTGCAATGTACACCTAATGCTGAAGAATCAGTGCACCTAGGAAAGGTTATTGCATTTATAACTTACTTTATGCATGTACATGAAGAATGAGGTTAGCAGGCGTGCAACCAGGTGTTTACTGACTTGAGTCCTAGCTAGGGCTGGTTTTGGTCAGTGTATGAAATGGTACATTGACTTGAGATTTCCTGCTAGTGGGGATGGTAGGTATCGCCACAGGCAGAATTACACGTGCTGTTTTTAAGTAGGTCCACTCTTTACCTATCCAAACTAAGCACGTAAAACATTAAAACAAAGCTCCTAAAGAGCTCTTTCATACAATGGAATATCATAAGCCACGTTCATAAATGACTGAAGTACAGTAACAAATTCTGGATGAAGCAACCAGAACTATCATTAGCAATTCTCACAGAGTAGGGGTCAGAAAATCTGGTGTTCAGTTTTTATATCTCATATTTGATAAAATACTGCACACGAAATACATCTCCAAATGTCCTCGTGACAATAGGCGCTAAATACTATGCATTCTGTTTTTAAACTGAAAGGTGAACCTAAATGAAACAAAAAGAATAAAAATAGCTTCAGACAATGACCATTCTGACTTTGAAGAAACAATTGTGAATAAGAAGCAAACAAGACCATCTTTCATTAACTTTAACTATTTATCTCAGTTCAGAAAGCAGGTACTGCTGTTCCAAAATACCTTTAGGTATGTATAAGATAATACATACTGAACACCTGTGAAAACCTTTTCACACAGGTTCCTGCTGTCCCTTATACGTAAGCTCTATTGTTTCTATGCAAATTTGCAGTGAGGTCTGTAAGCTCTTTCTACGTACATTACTTGCCAGGGAACAGGAAAAGGGTGTTGAAATGCAGATTCTCAAAAAAGAGACATTTGTAATGTATTTTTGCTACTGCCAAGTTATAAGTTCTTCCAGGAAAGGAGTGAAAATGTTTTCTACTACCGATATGAATCAATTTTAGTCTTGGGGGTGTTCAAAGACTATTATGTTGCAAAAGGGGACACAAACATAAAACTGAAAAGAGCAAGAAAAGACTGGAAACTGGAAAGTCAAATACACACCGATGGAGCGTAAACAAAGTCAGCTACAATCTAAGGACCAAAACTACAACACAAAAGAACATAAAATTTCCAGAGTTCCCATCCTCAACTTACAATTAACTCGAACAATGAGTTCTACTATTGAAACAAATATTTCCATTGCTGGAAGTTAAATCTAGCGAAAGAAGTGTTCTAGGAACTTCAGAATCCACAACACAACTATTTTAGCTGTTGGTAACAAGCAACCTTTTCTTTTTCGAGGTTATGAAAGGCATCAAAATGAGGTTAGAGGGGGAGCAACATCACAGTGCGAACAATCAGAAGGAAGGAAACTTCTAATTTAACTATGCCCTAAAATGAGGTTTACTCATCAGTGTGATGAAGGCAAGACGTCACTAAACAGCTGCATCAGATCACTGATTGGAACAGTGCCACTGATACGAGAGAGAAAATGGCAGGAGCTTAACATTTCCTAAAGGGCTGCAGTTTAGAACAATATCTAACCAAATAAATCACCTCAGCAATATTACTGATCATTTAGAGGGCTTGGTTCCTTCCTTCCAGGGATTGTTACCTTGCTGTAATAGAGGGGCACGTGTGTTCCAGTGAACTCCAGAGCTATGTCATCCAGAGCCACGGGCTCCTGGCAGGATCTCCCGTGTCTAACAGGTATGAGGCCAAGCTCCAAACGAAAACCAGTCCATGCCAAGGATCCAGGGAACATCACCAGGAGCAGGGTAAGGGTTAGCCAGGAGCCAGGCTGAAATACCCTAGTCACCCTGCCAGGAGGGTGAAGGTGAGTTTTGTGTTCAGTGACAGTGTGCCAGTAACAGGAAAGGATCACTGTGTTTTGGTAATGAAGCTGAAAAAGATGGAACCTGAACGAGGGCACCGACTAGATAAGAGATCACTTTATTAGCCATATACAATTTCTTGCATTAGGAATTTGTCTTTTCGCATACCCCAGCTTGCTCTCCATGAGACACACAGACAAGGAGAGAAGCTTGGGGTCAGAGCGCAGGGTCAGCCATTTATACGACACCCCTGTCGTATATTTGATCCAGCAACCTTCCAGCCACAGGTGCAGATCCTTATCCACAGAGCCACCGCTCCACCCATGTCAGATAGATGTCAGTCTTGCCACCACACTTTTCACAATGGTGGGTGGCCTCTTCCCTACTCCCGTGTGAGAGGGTTCTGTTGTACTAGTGGATGAGAAGGTCACTTTGGTGAGATTTCAGGTTTCTGTTGTTTATGTTTGCGTTCCTGAAGGAAGTTTCAAACCCTCACCCTTGTTTGAGATGGTAGGTTCGAACTTGATAGGGTGACATCCACCAGCTCTGTAGTCTTCCTAGACTTTTACGACCCACATGTGGAATGAAGGAGATGAAGGGACTAGCAACTGGATATCAGAGCTAATCATGGAGAGACCATAACAACTGTTTGGATACAAGATTGCTCATGAGAATAATTGGAACAAGAGCTCCTTGGTAAAGGTCAAATATTGCCATCTAATGAACAGGATACCAACCTCTGAGTGTCACTGGAGGCCCAAAAAATCAGTGTTGATCACCTGGGAGTGTCTGATGAATGATAATGAGCAAAAAGATTTCAATACCGTCCTCCAGAAGAACTGCTCTTGTATTCCTAGTGAACTATATTATATTACTGTATGACAATAGCACAAAATGACTTCACACTACAAAATGATATTACTGAAACTTTACTGCTGGGGATAAATGAGCTAATACGATATACTGTAACTTCCTCTTTAAGAGCTAATGCATTTCCAGTAAATTAATTTTGGAAAAAACAGGGAATTAAAAAATAGAAGACAGATGAACTGAATGTGAATTTCAGAGTGTAGGGCAGACTGTGGCATGTGGTAAAAAAACAGATTAATTTTCATAAACCAACTATTCACAATCCCAGCATTAGAATAAATAGTAAAATATTGTGATTTCACATATCACATTGTTAGAATTTAACCCCAATTGTTACAATCATGCTCACAGTGGTCAAGGAGCAGCCATGGTCCAATAACAGCATGTTTTAAGTCATATTTAACTTTGACTATTAAAACTTTCGAGCGGGTCCTTACACAGTTCTACTCAATGAAGGAGAACAAAGCTAAATTATAGGAGGGCAAGAGCTCACAAGACTCAAACAAGAGCTTGGTTTTTTTTTTACAAAAGACACACAATTAGTAAAAATGAAATAGCATGACATGGAATATTTATTAGAGATTCAAATGTCTCAGGTCTCATGAAAATAATAAATGATATTTGTACAATCCTAAGGCCAAATGGTCAATTGTGAGATGGCTGTGAGACAGCCACCATCTTGGCTCAAAATGCCACCCTGTAGAGGGGCCCTGAGCCAAGATGGTTACCTTCATTGGCTGAACCAGAAGAATAAAGCACAGCTGGTCTGAATGAATAGTTGGCACTCGGGCGGAGTTCCAACGGGGGAAGGGAAATGGAGGGATGGAGCTTTTTTGTGTAATTGGCGACCCCTCTGGGCTATTTGCAAGGTTTATGAGACTGGCTAGAGAGAAGAGGGCTACATCTAGGCTGGAAGGAGAGCTGCAGACAGGAGTTCTGTTTAGTGACTGATTGGGCCAGCTTACAGGCCTGTGGGAGCAATGAATCTTTGAGAATATATAGCTATGGTCTGTACTGAGGTCTGTTGCAGGTGCTGAACAGGCACAGTCATTTGGAAGTTTGTTTGCCAGATTCAAAAAGGAAGACGTGTGCTGCAGAGGAACAGAGTTTGCCTGCTGAACCAGAGATGGCTGGACGTGTTGGGTGGGATCTTGAAAAGCTGGGCATCACTTGGCAGCAGCTTAGCAGCTTTCTTCCCAGAGTTGAGTGAGAAAGGAGTCTAGCAGACTCTGGTTGAGTCCTGAATACTCCTTGTGCTTTAATATCAGAAGACAAGACAGGTGTCAGAGTGTGTGAGATACAAGAACAAACTGGTGGCTGCTGAGTCAGGGACACAGGTTTTGGTTAGAAGAAGGTGGTTGTTAGGTTATTAGTAAAGATCTAGTGCTTGATGAAGCGTACAAGAGAAGAGTTGTGTTCAAGTGTTTATTGACGTGCAGGTTGAGAATTGGGCGATGAGTTAGATGAGGTAAATAATCCAGTGATTGGTGCTGTTAAAGTGAGTGGTGATTAGTGAAGAACAGACTGTGACTGGGAGTCATGGAGTGAAGATGAAAGCTCTAGTGCTCGGTGATTAATGAAGAGTTCAGCTGAAGAGTATGAGCAGCAGGGTGTCACAGAGCTCTAGTACCTGGTTATTATCAAAGAGGTAAACTAAAAGGTATAATAAACTGGGTGTAATGGAGCAACCAGAAAGGCAGGAGTGCCTGCTGATTAAGTCAGACAGAATAAAGAATACGAGAAGCAGGACATCACAGAGCAAAATACAAATGCTCAAGTAACTGGCGATAAGTGAAAAGTTCAAATGAAGTGTACAAGATACCAGGTGAAATAACGCAAATATGACAGCACTAGTGAACCAACTGAAAAGTAACTAGGAGGAAAGATGGGACCAGCGATCCTGGAGCAGGTCTAAATCATAAGGACAGAGTACTTAAAGTGCAAAAACAAGGGGACACGCTGGTAGCTGGTGCCAAGTGTGGCGGTTACATCAGTACAGCTATTTTCAACAAGGTTAATACTGCAAAAAAAGGAATCGTTCATTTTGCAACCTCAGTGTCTATCAAATAGGGTATATTCATGCCCACTTAAGTCATATGCAATGACCTGCAGTCACATAATCACAACACACAGAAAATTGAGAGTTAGCATGTGTTAAATAGATGGTATTATATAGATTCTATATATCTCTCAGGTACTAATCTCAAACATTTACATTATGCAAGTTTAATTCTTGGGCCCCAGGACCTCTGAATTCACAGAATCTTTTCTCTGGCTTAACTGTACACTACATATAAATTAAATCAAATGCAGATCTGAGTACTTTTATCTAATATGACTGATAAAACATCTTTAGACCCTTTAGGCATGCATCCTAGTGAGATTTATATAGGTTTCAGCTGATATATTTTATAGAAAATTCAGTCACATTTTGCAGTTAAATCTTCACACACTAATTTCAGGACCTTGTTCTGCAGAAAGTGTTTGGCTATGTAAATTGCACTGAATACACATTGCTATTTTGATGTAATAAATTCCCCTTTAACACGTATGGTTAACACACAGTAATTCTGCCCATCCTACCACCAAAATACTAATGAGAGGTTAAGTTTTCTGCTTTTTTTACTAGTGAGATTTTCATACATTGAAAAGCACACAGCACCAGATCAGTTACAACTTTACTGTGTGGTCAACAGCTTTTCAGAACTTTATGTATCTGCTTCTGAAAGAGAGATGCAAAGGGTTAAATCCTAAACTCCTGAGTTTATGACCTGGCCGCCATGGATACGTTCTTTAACGTTAATAATAGTCCCGCCTATATCAGTAGATTACCCTTTTTATCTACATTTGTATTCAGTCTATTTTATATGGGTTTTCACAATCCATTGCACTGGATGTCTTTTAATGGTTGGGGAGAATCTCACCAAATAAGGAAAGAGAGCCCCTTTGTATTTCCAGTGCGGTGCTGTGGTTCTTAGCAATTTTTCATAACCACTTTCCTGAGGATATGATGCTGTAGGCGCCTGATATGAATAGCTTTTGAAGCTAGGAAGTGGTTTAAAGGTTACTCCCTAGTGTTGGACAGAAGTGTATCAGCCCTGTGACATTGTAAACACAGTAGCAGCTGAAACCCCAGTGAGAGAAAGCACACTGGCAAGACAAGGTACCAACTGATAGGCAGTAAGGTTGGCTGACTATACTGTATGAACAGACTGGATCATATACAGTAAGTGCATCTCGTCCAACCATAAAAGCGTCAATAGGTAAATTACCTCTGGTCCTCGTCTCATTAGTTAAAGGGCAGATACAACATCATATTATAAGGGAAAAGTAAGAAACCCATATCGCTCCCAGGATGCAAAATGACATGCTCCTTATGTTGTCAGCTTCCAGCAAGAGGAAAAGATGGCTGAGATTCAAACTGAACTACTTCAAAATACTGCAGGTAAAATGGGCAAATTGACATCCGGAAAAAAAAAATTTAATAATAAGAAACACGCATTTCATATAAAAAACATTTAATACAGAGCTCCAGAAAGCTAAATGTCACAAGCAAAGAAACTGAGACGTTTGTAATTATTTATAATTACAAGATAAAGAAGAAGGATCCACATTCACCAGTTCATTCATCAGTCTGTCAAGTGAGCAAACCGAACCAGTTATTGGAAGAACTGCCTGGTCAAGCTCCTGGATACAAACTTCACCAAAAGGGTGATATTGGAGGAATGGCTTCATGTTCTGTCATGATCTCCATGCTTTCTCAACCTTCTACAAACCTCGCCGACCTTCAGCCATCAAAACGGATCAAGTTTGAAAGCACAAAGGCAAAGCAAGAAAAACACAACAGGACAATGGCAAAGAAAATTGTGGCTCCTGAATTGTGCAGTTGCCACACAGGGAGGAACATGAAACAAGTTGCCCAGTGCAAACCATAAGTTGGCTGCCCCAAATCCAAGATGTTCATGCAGAAAACTTTAAAAGATGATGGCACCAGAAGAAGTCTCAAGAGTAATGGACTGTTAATACACCTAGAACCCTGGAAATGAGCAGTAAGTTTAAAAACTAGCCTAACCAACTAAAATCCCTAGATTATACAGTTATTTATAAAGCTGAATATTTCAACATAAAAGTTAAATTCTTTTTTTAAGGTTAGTAACGTAGAAAGCTGATTCAAAAGATTATTTGGACTGATCCTTGTAAATCTTTTTCTCTAATTCAAAATTTCTAATATTTTACAAGAGATATGTACCACAGTAAGAATGGGTTAAAACAGCAGCCAGCAAAATGTAAAAGATCTTATGAAATGGACCTACTTTAATGATATAGCAAGCAGTTGTGTCTGCCGTATCATTATTGAACTCCTGCAAATTAAGCTTTTTTGAGGTCATTTGAAAAATATTTCAGTATGGGTTGTTCACCTAAAGCACGACATAACAAGACAAGAGGCTGTACTGTAAAAATATACCTTCAAATCCTTTGGCCTGGCAGTAGTTTACACTCTGACTTGAGTCCAAATATCTTTGTGTGTTGTTTTTCTTTATTTCCACACATTTTAATTGGGTTTTCTAGCTTTTGAGAACCGAAAGAATAACTATACTGTAGCATGGCAGAGATCGCCATCTACACAAATATTTGGACAGCCTTTGTCTTCTCTTTGTACAGCTCTGTTCTACAACACATAATCTACAATAGTTCTAAATTGCATTGCATGTAAGGCAATTTCCTGTAAGGTAGTTAATTTTCTTTCCATCATTTTTTCCTCTTTTAATTAGCACTTAGACAAATGCTGAGTTGAAGAGTTCAGATTTTCACTTCCAAACAAAGTTTAAACTTTGACAACAGGGTCATAGATTTGTTTTGTTTCTGACTAACAAAATTATTGTCGTGTTGATGAGGAAAATTCAGTGTCAAAGGTGAACAAACCACCAAAAGCTCTGAAACCTGGGTTCCATTATTCTTAATATGACAATTTCTTAACGTTATGGTTTCCTCAGGATTACACATGACAAATTGTTTCCAATGGACTTGATCTCAACCTGCGTACAACAGCTCACAGGGGAACACTTGATTCTGAAAAATACGACACTAATGACCAGAGAAAGAAACTAATTTCACTATCATGTTTCTTTATGTATACCATATGACTTTGTTTTTCCATTCCTATTTAATAAAACATGAAGACTTCAGACATAATGTAGTTTGCAGATGAATCCATATTTGTACAAGGCCTACAGAGATCTAGCTCATCTACAGACCTGCTATGTGGTCTGGTTTCGCAAGCATATCGAGATTTTCTGTGGTGTCTCTGAACTGTTTTAGCGCCAGCCATTTTTTTACCCGAAGTCTCTGACCCAGCATGAAGAGCAAGAGAACAAAGGAAAGCAGTACTGCAAACATTCCCACTTGGGTGGAAGCACACAGCAGTTAGAGATATTATATCCATATATTAAATATCCATATTTCCATCCATCCATTTTCAAACTGCTTTATCCAATACAGGGTCGCAGGGGAGCCGGAGCCTATCCTGGCATGCAAGGCAGAATAGACCCTGGACATGATGCCAGTCCACTGTAGGGCAGACACGCACATAAGCACAGACACATACACACAGCAAGGCCAATTCTCCCAGAAGCCAATTAACCTACCAGTATGTCTGTGGATTGTGGGAGGAAACCAGAGTACCCAGATGAATCCCAACTGAACATGGGGAAAACATGCAAACTCCACGCATATAGCTGTCTTGGAACTGAACCCAGGGCCCCTGTCCTGCGAGGCAGCAAAGCTAACCACTGCACCACCATGTTGCCATATCCATATTTAATGCATAGCTAATGAGATTGAGATAGGGTGAGGGGAGAACCAAACAAATCATAAAAATAATGATAATAGTAAACGCTTACACTTATGTAGCTCTTTTCTGGGCACTCCACTCAAATCATCACACTGTGCAGCTCGAGGCAAAACTTTCTAATACACTGCAGGTGCTGCAGTTTGCCATTACCTATACCATCAGTGCAACATGCCACACACTCTCATGCTATGATGTTACAGCTGCCCTTAAGTGAAAACACTGCATTTTACGTTCCAAATGGCATTTTCCAATTGGACAAAACATATAGACAAAAGCCACTGTTTTCAGACCCACTTCCTGTGGTTACACCACTACATGTGATATCAAATCTGCATCATATGATGAAAACCCCCAGCAAACAAGAAGATGTAATGCAGATCACATGCTTAGAGAGGACCCAATTTAAAGCATCAGAAACGAACTATGGTGTTCACACAGTGCTTGAAATTCTTTTTTTTTAATTAGACAAGGCGGTACTGTTTATCTTAAATTTCTAAGTACTAAAGGCCAGTATGAACGTATAAATTGTTACGCAATGATTCATGTTTGATATATAACGGTGATAGAACCATCTGCATTATAATACAGTACAGCTTTCACATAAAAATAGGAATTGATTTGCAGTCTAAGGGGCCACAAGAAAAAACAATACTAAGGGTTCAGCTGTCTTACACGAGTAACATAGGAACTGTGAACTTCCTTCTAAGACACAGTTTGTTTTAACAGGACCAGAAAAAAAACAATGAACATGACTGACAGACAGCACCCAGCAGTCTTGTGGCAAACAAACCAAGATAAAGCCACATTCCCTGAATGGCAGTGGATGGCAGACAGCTGACAACCTGAAAACAACCCACAAGTCACTGAAATAGCTCAGAGGTCAAAAATTGAAAGCAAAAAAAAGGTGAAAAAATGAAAACTGTTAAAAAGCAGCAAAGGATTTTTCAAGACTATGCAAATCTTTCACTTAGCCTAAAAGAATTCTTTAAACACTTCAACACTTCAAACACTTTTTTGTCTGATCAGTACATTTATTTTTAATTAGATAACAATAATGGTATAGTCTGGATACATTTCATTAACAGATGGTTGTGTTTTCAGTCACTCTTTAAATTCTAAATCACAGTACATGGCAAATTCACAGCATTTTCACAGCAAGTTAAAAGACATCTGACAAGCAACAAATGTGGTAACTCTCTGGGAACTACCTACTGTGTTTTTCCACAAATCACAGAGAAATTCTGCTTCTGTATGATATCCTAATAATAATGTTAGTGAAGTAACCCATGCACAATACACAACATAATGTAAAGATGCATAATGATTGCAGTCAGTGTGCAAACACCTACAGCATGTATTGTGCGAGTACACTGAGCAGTACTTAATCCATGTTTTGCTGAGATTAAATGGATTGTTACCACATTATGTGCAGTGAAATCTTTTCAAACAAAAACTATTCATTTTTTATTGGCAATCTCTTTTTAATCTACTCTTTGAACACTGGAAGTGCTTAGTATGATTTCTAATACTACTAAATATCACATGTGGCAAACCAAGTAAGAGCCTAATGCATTAAGGAAATTATTTCAGGCATGAAACTTTTGTAATGCACTTGTGACTTTAAAAAATGCAGACTGAATCCGAAAAGGTAGCATAACAGACTCATGCACTGCCATAAGAAATATAATGCATGTATGAAGTAACAACTTATGGATATTTTTGTAGTAACTCATTTTTCAGGGTGTTTGGTTAATTTAGCACAAAACTAAAAATCTTACTTTTAGAAAATGGTACTTCTTTATCACATTTAAACAAACCCAAATCTATTACTTAAAAGAAATTTTAAAAAAAATTTTTAGACAGCCATTCCTATTTAACGGCAACATTTCTTACTGGGTTCTGACATAAGAGAATAAAATGCTGCCCGTTTAGAAAAATATACAAAATTCTACAATGAGTTCATGATTTTATATAAATCATTCTAAGCATGAACACAATTTCTCACAATGTAAACAAACAACTGTGATGCATGAGAAAACAAATAGCTCGCCTATGTTCATTCAAGGGTCTAACTATGGTCATGTCAGACTGTAATGGCCTCTGCTTTTGTGTTTGGTTTGATGGAGAGTCGACAGACTTTCTAAATACAAGTAACTTGGGTCTCTTAAATAAATGGCTTACCTTATAAGATGTGTTTTTATTACGACTGATTACTACTTTTTTGCTTTTGCTTTACTTTATTAAGTTCCTCTCAGCACTAATTGCATTCCTTCACAATCAACAGCCAAAATACTCTGAAAAAATATTTACAAAAAATATACTTTTGACCTCTGAGAAGTGTTCAGCTTCTTACATGTTGTTGGTGACTTTGTTGGTGACTTTGAATTTAACAGTGTATTATAAAGTAACACAAATAGAATCTAGCAGTTCCTAGTACAGATAATATATATTTATAACACAAGGCCATCCGAGAAATGCATATTTTGGAGTGAAATGGTTAAATGTAGGAAACAACAGGAAGTATTCCTTAATTGAAATGTTTAGGGCTCCTGTAAATGACATGCAAATGTATAGAAGGAAAGCTAAACAAAAGATCTCACACCTGTGGGACAAGCTAACTGCACAGAGGACAGCACATACACAACGGAATTCCTAAGAAACACGACACTGATTCCTGCTACGCTTCTGTCCTGCGGAGAAAAGACCAATTTGTCGACAGCCGGACTCTGTGGTCAGACCGGAGTGCAGGATCAAGACATGAAGCGACAGAGAAAGGAAAAAGAAGTTTCAGCTTGATAAATTCAACCACCGACAACTGTTATCTAAACCGCCACAGCCGTTCACAGCAGGATGGGACTAAAGCCTTTTCCACATGTGTGGAGAAGAAGGGAGCTGATCCAGACGGTGAGTAAGTAACAACCCTGATAACTGTAGGCAGGCAGAGAAGATTCTGGGTGGAAAATGCGACTTCTAATTTACAACACTGTCCAAATGAAAACAGTCCAACCTCGCAAACAAAATCAAATAGCTGAATTATGGGACCTGCATAAAGAATGGAAGAACAGGGACAATTATGAACTTTGCCTTGCTTACAGCTAGCATGGTAACTAGCTTTTACTCACTTTCTCACCCTTAACATCTCGGCTCACATTGATGACCCCTATACTGTACCTACCGGGTAACAGCTGAAAAAATTTGGTCTATCTTCAACTGTCCTTACCACATTTTATAGGTGCGCTATTGAGAGTGTGCTCACGTGTGGTATTACAGTGTGGTTCGGCACCAGCTGACCGGAAGGCATTACAGGAAGTGATCAGATCAGCCCAGCCCATCATTGGAGTACAGCTCCCCTCTATTGTGGACAACTCGCTGTCTCAGGAAGGCTGGAAGTATCGCTAAGGATACCAGTCATCCTGGTTTCTCATTTTTCTCCCCCCTTCCCTCTGGTAAGCGTTACAGGAGCATAAAGGCACAAACTTCCAGATTAAGAGACAGTTTCTTCCCACAAACTATCAGATTACTGAACTCTACCCCTACTAACACTGATGGGGTTTACTAATAATAATAATTAATAATTGCTTACACTTACATAGTGCTTTTCTGGACACTCCATTCAAAGCGCTTTACAGGTAATGGGGATCCCCTCCACCACCACCAATGTTCTGCATCCACCTGGATGATGCGACAGCAGCCATAGTGCACCAGAACACTCACCAGACATCAGCTATCAGTGGAGAGGAGAGCAGAGTAATGAAGCCAATTCATAGATGGGGATTATAAGGAGGCCATGATTGGTAAAGGCCAATGGGAAATTTGGCCAGAATGCCGGGGTTACACCCCTGCTCTTTTCGAGAAACGCCCTGGGATTTTTAATGACCACAGAGAGACAGGACCTCGGTTTTATATCTCATCCGAAGGACGGTATTTCTAAGATGTAGGTTATTTAACTTGTTGTTGCTGCTGCTGCTGTTCTGTGTTTATGTTTTTGGTGTTTCCTTAATGTCTTTGTATTCTTTGCATCGGAGCAAATACAAATACGCATTTCATTGCACTTGTGCATATGACACTCAACTGAACTGATAAAGAGGGAGTGCAGGCAGGCCTCTCTGACCTTCCTGCACATGGAGTTATACATTTGACCTCACTGATGGCACTGGGAGCCAGCAGGTGACCAGAGATCCCAGGTGCCATTGATTTATTGGGATCCAATAGGAGCCAACTAATCTCCAGCCCACCGCCTAGTGATGTTGAGCCAAATGTGAAATTTAATCTCCGTCACAGTCTGGCCTGACCTAGGTTTGAACTGGCCAAGTCAGGATCACTGAGTTCATCCAGCGCTCAGAGCATGTTCCTTCACCTGTTTGGCCACCCACGCGCCCCATAATCTTCCATTTTAATGCTTCTTATAATAATAATAATTGCTTACACTTTCTGGACACTCCACTCAAAGCACTTTACAGGTAATGGGGACTCCCCTCCACCACAAGTAGATGTTACTGAGCAGCAATCATCTGTCCGTTTGGGGCACTTTTCGCTCTAAATTCATGCTTCATACAATTATACTGGCAGAACTGATTTTGTTATAACAAAATGATTATTGACTATAACAACGTAGCACAATAAACTGGGAACACACATTTACTACTCTCAATCTCACCACCTCCTGGAGGTGAAATGTTCATATAGCATTGAAGACAGCTTCCTAAACCAGTGGTTGTCAACCAGTCCTGAAGGACCCCTGTGTCCTGCTAGCTTTTGCTCTAGCTGAGGCCCTAATCACAGGCAAGTTGATGTCTGTTTTCCATTTGAAGAATATTTCTGAAATTGCCTTCAGGTCTTAAAATGTTTGTCTGGACTGGTAATTGGTATCAAGTGTTTTAAGAGTTACAGAAATGACTTCATTCAGGTGAGTGAGATAAAAGGTACCCAAATAGTTCACTGCAACAGGAAAAAAATATTATTTCATACATTGCCACTCCAACTTATATCTCTTCATGATCAATTGATCAATTGTAAATAAGAGCAAGCAGGCTGAGGTGGGATTGCATAATGCTCTGTATGAAGACGCTGATGGGAACTAGATGCTTGAAGTCAGGTATTTTTCTAACACAAGGTCTGAATGCAGAAATAGGGAAACAGAAGTCTAACCAAGCAAGAAGATGACAGCACCAGCTATGAGCAGCGTGGTTACAATGAAAGCCAGCAGATGCAGCGCCCCACAGGACTAAGGTTAGGAACCACTGCCCTATACTGCAGAAACCCCTTTTTAAAAACAACCCTTTCCATAATACTAGGCTCTGAAGACAATCTCTTGATTTTTCACTTCTCTGTGAAATTTAAAGCAGCTAATCACTAGAAACTTGACTTGAAAAATTGACTTTCAAGCAATCAGTGTAAATTCTTATCTTATCTTGCTTTTTTTTGTTCTTTTCATGGATAATGCTTTTTGCGTGCATAATCACTATATTTACTATATGTTGTGTTATCCAAACGAAATATCTCAAAACACATTCACATTCTTTTCAGATTACTCTTCCTTGTGAGCATCAATTTTGGATACATGGCCATTTCTAAGATATTACAGTCATATCTTACTTAACTTTTTCACAGTTTCACATTGACACTTTTGCTCTTCCCTCACCTAACAGAAAAGAGCTGCTGACTGACCACAGAGTTTCACATGGTTCTCCTGATTCGCAATTTTCGGGATCTGAAATTAACTATCTGCAGCCTTTCTGCTTCTCCCATCAAAAAAGGTACCACAAGCACAACTGGGAGGAGCCTATCCCAGAAATCGAAAGGTGCAAGGCAGGAAACACTCTGGACAGGATACCAGTCCTTTGCCAATCAACCTAATAGTACGTCTTCAGATTGTGGGAGGAAACCAGAGCAACTTATGCGAACACGGAGAGCACATACAAACACCAAGCAGGGACTGAACCCAGGCTGTGAGAACTAACCTCTCTGCCATCCTGTCAGTAAAGCATACATAATAAAACAAAAACAGATAAATTGTTGTATAAGTCAACTACTGAAATTCAATTAATTATTTCTGGACTCTCCAAGCTGTCTCAGCTGGTAAAGGCACTCACCCCAGTGCAGGCCGAGTGTTGAGATGCATTTGTTTGCTGGTTCGAGACGAGTCCTGGGTAATGCCGCTAGTTAATTATGAGTGGGGCTTCACAAGAGATGGCAACTGTCACTGTGGGTATGGTAGGATTATCTGGCAAGCTGGGCTCAGAGACACAGCTACCCCTGTTACCTCCAGGGAGCCTGCAGTGCGGATGGCAAGGGACACACCAACCAGGGTCAGTGTGGATCGAAGGCAGGTGAGTTTAAGGGTGGGTCTAAGGAATCTGCCCACAATTCCTCATTCTCACTTGAGTGCTCTTGGGATTTGTAGTCACGAGCCGCAGTGAGGTGCGACAAAACTAATTTGAAATTCTCAATTTGTCTTAATAAATTAATTTTACTAAGACTTGCAGGTGCCCATATTATGTTGACAATGTTTATATACCGTAAATATTTTGAACCACCAACCAAAAAACAAGCAAGAAAAGTTACATTTCTTAAATTAATAGTGTGTTAGAAGCAAGGGGGCTTTTATGATTTGGCAAAAATCTAAAAACTATATCAAATAGTTCTGCTAAGATTCATGCAACTATATGTAAATCAACATTTAAATCAATTACGGTGCAACAATCACTATAACTTCAATAATTTTTCATACACATAGTAACCATCATAACATTTCCACGGACATTCTTACTATTACGCAGTAATATCTGAGATCTTGAGTTTATTATTTACATACTATAGCCACATGAAAGAGATTCTTAACTCTCACATATTCCATTTGGTTCTGAAGATAGAGTAATATAACTTAGCACAAGTAAATAAATGACAAAAAAACAAGTATATAGAGCAAAATCATTTCAAGGCACAGTTGTCTTTTTTCGACATTTATTATCAACAGAGTAATCCCGAGTAATAAATAAAAGTTAGTAATAGTACTTTAAAAATTTCTTCCACATGTTAACAAAAAAAATTGGATTAAAGCTTGGACAGGAGATGACAGAATGTTAGTAATTCTTTTACTAATCTAAATCACATAAAATGCAGGGAATAGTTTTTAAAACAGCAATTTTCTGAATCGTAAAACAACAAGGTCACATTGAATTCTGTTTTTTCAAAAACAGGAAATGATTGCTTGCCTCATGTACTGCAACGTTTGTACATTACAAGTTCTTTTAAATTGGCTGTTTTGCAAATGCTGTGCGCTACCCCTATAATTTCACAATAAACCACGTCGTTCACAGATAAATATTGAAATGATAAAAATGTGTGCGCTTATTATTTAATTGTTTGACTGTGAGCTTTTAAAAAAAAGTTCAACAACTTATATTTGTGTCCATTTATAAAACTGGAGATTTTATTGAAGCAATCTAAGTGAGGGGCCTCACTTAAAGATATATATGAAATATAGTTCACAGTACACCAGTAGTGTCCCACCTGAGATCAAAATCCACAATCTTCCAGCTACAAGTCCAGAGGCTCAACCAATACTCCACACTGCTGAAGTGGTTTCAGGAATGGTTTTGTAACCTTTTCCAGTCTGTCAGGCACCAATGACTTTTTCCTGGGGTTTTCAGGAATTCTTTTGAGTGGTACATGATGTGCTTCTAGATTCTGTGTGGTAAGAACTTCACTATGACGATAAGAGCTAAAGACTGTGAGTTTTTTATATAAAGCAGGGCTGGCCCAAATCGATTTTTGGATCCTCGATTGCTGGATGACTTTAAGAAATAAATGGAACAAGCACCAAACTTTGGTGTTATTTGTTCACTCCCTTAATATATCGCTAGGATCCACATGAAGCTTTGATAACATTCAGTGGTGAAAATATGCAGAAATTCAAAAATCTGAAAAAAAAGGAGAACAAGTTTTCACAGAATTGTACTATCCTATCATGGTATGTGTGCTCTGGAAGAATCGGAACCTTTGAAAGAATTGGAACTTCTGATATAATATTAAATGACTGATCAACCTGCTTTTTAGTCTGAAAACTCAAGATGTCAACTAAACCAAACGCACAACTCTACAACAATTAGCACTTAAGTAATTCAAAGTACAGATATTCCCACACTAACACGATAGGGGCATTCTAGAAAAATCCCCTATAAGGTGAAAGGTTGTTAGTCGGACACAAATTTCCCACAAGAAATAAAGCAAATAGGGCAGATATTTGAGCCCCAGCTCAAACTGACTGCTTGACTGCTTTATTATGACAAGATAGTGGTTAGTGCCTTCAGTTTTTATCCTTTATTCACAAGTTATGCTTGCATGTCATTTACAGGGCAAAGATATAACAACAGAGGTCAGTTCAAGAAGTGTGGGTATGTGCCCTGTGAGAGAAATTGGCTAACACAGTAGAAAGAGAAAATGCCCAAGTTCTGACTGTCAGAAAACTACAGCAGTGCTAGAAATCATTTAAATAGGTTCAAAATGCTGCTTAGTCCTAACCAGACCATATCACGTGTTTGCTCTCTGTGCTAACAGCGCCTATGTTTCTCTAAGCTTATCGTTTTTTGAGTTCTCTTACCTGACTACTGATGGTTTCCCAGGCTGTGCAGGTGAGTTGCATCAACCTTTCTAGAACATACCACTGGGCAAAAGCCATGTTAAGCTAAGATAACCACTCAGGCAATGGCCCCATTTCTAAAATCATTTTGAACCCCAACAAGCATTGATCAAACTTTGTTAGTCTAGGAATAACTGTTCTGGGCAATGATTAAATGTACTCCAATTTCAAGGTACAATTACATACGTAACTACAAGGTATTGTTCAATGGATGGTCTCACCACCATTATTTCAGTTAGGTTTTAGAAGCAAAGACGGAAGTTTCCAGACTTAGAGCTGGGTTTTGGTCTTTGATAATATATAAATTGGTTCACAAGTTAAGCTGCTTCAACTTAAATCAATCAAAAAGGTTTTAAACGTTTAAGCTCTTCTCGATGATTAATTTAAATATGCCAGGTAAATCTATTAATCCAATGAATTTATAGGCTCAGACAGAACTTGGACAAGGTGTCAAATTGTTTAATAACAGTTATAGTTCTCCTTAGAAAGTTCCATTAAAGTTATTTTTACTGTTGAGAAATTATTCAAATTCTGTTTTTTGTTCTTATCGTGAAATATTGAGGTGGATTTGTGTTGGTGATACTGGAGATTTAGTATTAGGTCAACCAATAGCCAGAACGACAAATTAAGCTGATAAAGTTTGGAACTACTGTACATCCAGCCTACAACTCAAACACTTTTATTTAGGTCATTTCAATAGCAATAATAATTAGAGTTAACAGTTAATGGCTATTCTAACCCTACTTCTAACTCGATTAAGAGATACACTACACTCAAAATACACTTGTTCCAACTTGAAAAGAACATTAAAGATGCAATTACTCTGTAACTTATTTGCTGACATGTAGCTGTACGAAACTATGCTCATAACTTTTGCATTCTAGCTTTTGATAACATGCACATCTCATTGTCACTCTATCAGACCCCACTGTTATTTATCTAACTTATCTATTTAATTACTTTTTGTGTTTTGTTTGCAGAATTGGTTCTCACACTGATTTGCATTCTCATTCAATAACCTATTTTACCAACAAGTTAGTGGAGTCACCATGGGCACCAGAACGGGACCCAGCTATGCCAATATTTTTGTCGGCTGGGTAGAAGAACACTTCTTTGCTTCCTACGCTGGCTTTGTCCCCGACCTCTACAAGCGATACATTGATGACTGCGGCGGTGCTGCCACATGCTCTGACGACCAGCTTGAACACTTTCTGCATCACTTCACCAACTGCCACCTGTCCCTCAAATATACAGTTAACATATCTTCCGCTATTCTTCCGTTTCTAGACATCAATTTCTCCATTAACTACCCCCGACTCTCTACTTTGGTCTATTATAAACCCACTGATTCACACAACTATCTCCTGTATAGCTCATTTCACCAGTTCATTTGACTACTAAGACTCTGCAGCAACGACATCAATTTCCAGAACCAAGCACTCAAAATGTACTCTTTTATCCACTCTACTACTTTATCAACAGAGGATACCCTAGCAGTGTTATTGACACGGCCCTTGCCCGAGCCAAAAAGACCCCTTGGACCATCAACTCGAGCAGGAACTCCCGCCCTAACAACCGCTTTTCTTTGGTGCTTCCCCATCACCCCAACACACTTTCTATCGACAACTTTTAATGACAACTATTCAATCCTACACGCTGATCCCACCACTGGGGCCCTCTTTTCTGACCACCCCATCATCTCATATCGCAGACCACCTAATCTGCGTTACCTTCTTGTTCACAGCTCCCTTGACCGCCCTCAGCAACCATCCACACCAGGCACTTTCCCTTGCAACAGAACTTGCTCTACCACGTGCAAGTAATTATCTAACACCACACTCATTCAAGGCCCCTCAGGACAATTCCGGATCACTCAGATGACATCTTGTACCTCCAGCAACCTTATTTACTGTATCTCTTGCAGTAAATGCCCAGCCACCTAGATTGGGGAAACAGGAAGGAGACTCGGAGACCGCTTCAGAGAACATGTTAGGGCTGTGAAGATTAAAGATTTCTCCGAGCCTTTTGTTTCTCATTTCACCTCTGACAGCCACGACCACTCTAATCTCTCCGTCTGTGTTCTCAAAGATGGTTTTCCTAACTCCCACATCAGAAAGACTACAGAAACTAAAATTATCCTGCAGCTAGGATCACACCTTTCCCCTTCTCTCAATGACAGACTAATTTTCTTCTAAATTCTCTCTATTCATTGGAGGTTTCATTTCACACCTCTCTTTACCTATCCTGACTTCACACTACCTGATTGACCACTCTGTCTGTCCCCCGCTCCCACCCCTTGCTCCTCCTCTCTCCTAGCTTTTGTTCTCCTGCTCCATTACCTTTGCTCACTGCCCTGTCTTTCTCACACCTGAAGAAGGCTCCACGGCTGAAACGTTGTGTTTTCTTTCTTCTCTTTTCTGCATGGAATAAACCTATTACTTGTTCATTTGTATTGTATGTCTTTAATTGTATTAACTCCACTTGTGCTAACTTGGCAAGATGGGCAGAGCAAACCCCTAACAGAAACAGACTAAGCATGGCTTGAGGAACAGAGTTAAATTCACCTTGACCAGTATTGAAAGCCCAGGCCTCCGAGCAGTCAAACAGAACCACTGCATCAAAGGAACTTAAGTCCAGGAATCTTTATATTTAATAGGAAATCCACAATAATACAGAAAAAGTTGTACTATAAAATTATCTGAACCCCCATGCACAGTCACACCTAAGCCATTTATCCCAGCAACCAATTAACCTACAAGTATGTCTTTGGACTGTAGGCATATAGCAGAGCACCTGAAGAAAACCCATGTGAACACAGGGAGAAACTCTACACAGATAGCGCCCCAGGTCCAGAATTGAATCCAGGGCCCAGAGCTGCAAGGCAGCAATACTAACTGCTGCACCACCATGCCGTCCCATTGGGATCTAGTGAACATGAAATGGTTACTAATTGCATTTGAAGTGAGGTACAATATGTCATTGTAAAATAAACTCTGAAAATGCTGAACACTACATAATCGGTATTAGCATCTAGATGTGCCAACATACAGGGAGCAAACAAATGTTTCACAACCTTTTAAAAAATGCAACTCAGCAATCGAAAGATAATTGAAAAGTATATGACTGTCAAGATTAATTCAGAAAGGAGAGATGGTAGTTTTAAGGTCACCAGAAACACTTCCAGATGTCAGGAATACATTCATAACACATAAACGGACAAGGGCCATAAAAAAAATGCGTCTTCAGAATGACTAAAGAAAGTAGAGCAATTTCACAGAGGCAAGCAAGTAAAACAATGCACATACTAAAAGAAACTTGAGAATGAATTTTGTGAAAATGGTTAGTGAAGACTTGGGACACTTGTAGGATCCGACGTGTGAATTAAAATTCCGAATTAGAATTAAACATTCCACATTACATTGTTCTCTTTGATTTCAGCAAAGTTTGCTTCTGTATGTGTCATGATACATCATCTGCATGCAAAATAAACAGAAATTATAATACAGTATTAGGATTTCCTTTGATCTGATGGTGAAAAAAGTCCAAAAGATTTGGACTTCCAAAAGGATTGGAATTGTCGGTTTCTCCTCATGCAAAGATATTGTGCTAATTCCTCTGCAAGTCCTTCTAGAATTGCTTCATAAACGCACAACAACATTTCATGACACTTTTAAAAATAAGTAATGTGAATGATAAAGTCTAGTTTTGTGTCAGATCACAGTTAGAGTGCATTCTATTCAGATATATTTCTTCACTATTTTATTTTCAGATAATTTACAAATGACTTTTCAATTCTTGTGCTACATTAGGCTAAACTATACAACAGTTACTAACATGTAAATGCAAATAATTATTCATTTCTGCAGCCCTGATGTACCATTGAGTCCTGTACTGTACATTATGAAATGTAAGGCAGAGCATCATCACACAGAGGATGTTCAGAAATCTGTTGGGCACAGCGCTCTGTTATATTAACACACTGAGAAAGCACTCCGCCCAAGACTTATCTCCGAGTGGTAAACATTTCAACTGTAGAATAACCACTTCCCCTCAACATCTTCATCGCTGTCTCATGCAGATGTAAACACACCCAATCATAAGTAATATGAAAACTTGCCTTACAGAAGAAAAAAAAGTTTGTTATGATTGGTCTCGAGAAATCTGTTAACTACGTTCATGGGACTACATTCTTTTCTCAGTGAATTCCAATCAAAACATCAAATTATTTTGAATTGCCAAATACTGCTTCAAAACACAAAATGCTTTTGAGGAAGGACATTCCAGCATAAACACAGCACTGCATAATCAAAAAACTCTACCTTGAATAAAAGACTAAAGTAAGTCACATTCTTTAATCGTGGACTGTATTTATATTAGAACACAATGCGGTGACTTTCTGCTCGATCTCAAATTCTTTCTCACATGTGTTTCTCCTGTAATTCTCTGAAATGTACACAATAAATGTTTAAAAAGAGACACTGCTGTCAATCATGTGCCTGTGTACAAAGAGTAAATTTACTCTCTGTGCTGATGGTCAGGTTTGGGCACAACATTCTAGTCTTATTTGGCAAAGTTGTGGAAACACACATGAACCCCAAAGAGCTTGTCTATTGTATCCTCAGGATCAGATCCCAGGAAAACAACTCCAGTAAACCCACTTCCTAGGGCTTTCTCAGGAACCAGGGTTGTATCCCAACATCACAGAGTGCAAAGCTCATTCCTTCTTTCCAAAAGGCAAAAGGAATAGCCAAAAAAAATCTACTTCGGTCATACTCTGACAGTACTATGGACCATTGCTTTATTAACAGATGTTTTCAATCAACTTGTGCATCTATTGAGCTGGTCAGGACTACAGCTAAATGTTTAGGGATCGAGTGCACAATTAGATTAGATGTTGTTTTGTAGTATTTTCCCGACAAAAACAAGCATTACTGAAACATATGCACATGCCGGAAATTTACATTACTAGTAATTTACTATTCATAACAAATATCCCAGGGAGAAGGGTCAGTGTGCCAAACTTTGCTTTTCGAGGAATCTACTGATTTACTTATCTAATTCAAGCAACAAAAAACATACTACCACCTGTAGCATCTCTCAATGGTTTGTCTTGCACTTGTCAAATAAAGGGACGGACTACAGTTTCTATTCATTTTCCTACTGCTCACATGTAGGCTAGCAGATGTTTTCAGTACAACTAACAGTATCCTCCCATACGACTGCACTATTGCTATGTGATGGCTCTGAGGACCTAAAACTACAGTAGCTACAGGGGATCTGAGTAAGCTGTTTCAGTATAGGTTAAGTGCAATTACTTTTTCATTTTGTTCTACACAAAACAAGGAAAGGCACTGCACACTGATCCCAGAAAATAAACAACAACTATCCGTATTTCTATTCTAAAAACAAATAATTGAAAATCATCCGCTAAATTTGTGTTCACACCAATTAACATTTTGCAGTGAAACGTCCCAAGTCTACCCGGAAAATAAAATCAATGAATTCAGTGTTTCGTGTTTCATTTCACTCTGCTCTTCACGTATTGGTATACAAATATTGATTTATTTAAAAGTGTGCATAGTGCACGCCAAAACCTACAAAAAATTAACCTTTGCAAAAATAATTAACAACTGGACCGTATAGTATTTAGGACTTACTAGCTCCCAGTTGTAACAGGTAATGATCTCGGTACATTCACGATATGACTAGAACTAAAACATATTTGCTCAGTTTTTGTTTATCTTTTCTTAATACACACTGTACTATTGCTGTTTATAAAATACTTAGTCAAACTCTCCAGCCAGTCCGCTACTTTAGAAAAGCACGATCTCTAAAATAAACTTAGTCGTCACTCAAGAAAACTTCTCTATGTCTCAGGACTGTTGCTATCTGCTAGAGGTCACTAAAAGGAACGTAGATAACTAAATGAACTCGTCTTCTATCAAAATGCTGAAAATAACTGAAACGAGTGCGACTTATTTTATCAGACAGTCCTCCAATATTCGTCTTCTTTTCCCCCTACTCATATAGAAATGGACATTAATGTCAGAATTAAATACAAGGCTGGGTTATACTTTCTATAGTATTTAACATTAAAACATAGATATGAATTTTACACCAATGTACTTTTTAAATTTGAAAATCTATTAGCTAAAAGATTAAATCACTTTTTTAATGTAAATATCTACAAAATATTTTTTTACAGAAACCTTAAGTTGCAGTTCTTCAACCGTTTTCTCCTGACGTCAAAAACTGGAATAACACTCAGATGAAAATATTTCGTGACCAATTCATGACTGCTCATTAATTCCCATTACAAAATGTAACATAAAAATATTCCAACATATACTTTAAACGAGCGCCCCCCACCTCAAATCACCCTATAGTGCTAAATTACATGTAACCATTGAGAGCTGTGCGCCTTTAAAATGTAACAAAGCATCAGTATTCAACAGTTTTGCATTTATGGATGTATTTAATGGACTGTATATAGATATTGTGTGTGTGAGAGAGTACGCATTAGTAGAAATGTATATCCTTTTTTTTCTATATGTTAGAGGACGAGAAGCCTGGGGCTACAGTTGGGCTTCGTTCCCAGGTAAAGATCACGTAGCTGGGGTATAGGCAATTTCGCCTCCCTTAATCTTTAAAAGGCCTTGGTGCAAACCTTAAACTGCCACCTCAAAAAAACACAGGTCAAGTCTGCAAGTTCTTTTCAAATGGCAGAGCCGTAAAATACTAGCTGTTCTGCGTCAAATAATGACATGTTGTGCTTTAACATTTGAAAAAGAGCATGTCAGTTTAGGATAACGGCAAAACCTCTGAAATGCAATAGAAAATGTAATTTTCACTATTTTGGGATTAACAATGGATATTCTGCGTTTCGTATCAAACGTATCAGTATCGAATTTTAGATACGAGATTCGCTCTGACTGCAATAATATCAAGCTATGAAACATCTCGCGCTGTATTATGATCCCATGTTACAACACAAATAAAACGCGATTTATCGATGGATTCTGTTTAATGTAAGGTACCTCTATCGCAATACCAATATCGATCTTAGATTTGTGCAATCATGCATTTCATTCAAGAATAAAAAATAAAAAGGAAACAAATCAAACTGCATTTGCTCCGTTTAGGGATCGGCAGGTATTTACATTAGGAAAAATACGAACGAAAAGCACTGCGTAGAACATATACAAACCACGAACAACACAGACAAGCCTTTGTTATGGTTATGGCTTTTTTCACCCCCTATTTTTTTCCGAGTGTTGCTTACCTTCCCTGGCTTTCAGTAGCACAGTGTTGGCCACGATATTTTCAATCTCCATTGTCAGTATTAGGATCCCATGCAGACTTGATACATCTCACTTAGTAAAAAAGATGAAGATGGCAGTGCCGATGATGAGTATGACGATCAACGTAAACTGTGATTTGGCACATATCAGGTTAATTGTACCTCTCCATTGCTTGATGTTAAACCCCCCCACCTTAAGCACTGCTTGAACATTAACTCCCCTTTTTAGCATTCAATGCCTTGCCTTCCTTCCTGCTTTGCTCACTCCCTCACCCGTACAGGCAAGCCAGGAGTGGGAGGGCTTATTCTACAACCACAGAATAACCTACAGCCCTACAATACTGTACAGCAACCGTATCTACACCGCAAACATTACGCTTCATAGAACGTGCTCTAAAGCAACTTGTATCTTAATTAAATCCGGAATTAACGGACGATAGGTAAAGCCAATAGAATTATTTTAAAGTTGCCATTTGTTTAAATGTATGATCCATATTTCCAATGTCTCTATTAGCACAATCTTAAATCGTTTTCTTTGATGAAGTGAAAACGCTGTATTGGTTTTCATCATTTTAATTTAATTGCTTTGTTTGCGTTCTGTAATGGTGTGTCCAATACGTTACCAAATAAGTCGCATGGTGTAAATTATTTGATGTATGTGGACACCTTTATAAAAAGAGCTTTACAATATTTGTTATTACAAATCTTAGGAATTCTATATAGTGTAATCATTCTTAATAATCGACACCGAACTCACCACAGCTTCTTCAGTCTGCATAATATATTGTATGTGGCATTGTGTGTAAAACAGTGCCCCTTACTGATCTTTAATTTGTTTCCTCTTTATATTATATTCGGGCCTTTTTGTTTCTGTTCTTGAGCTGTCTGAAAAAACAACAACTCTGGAGATCGTTTTCATCATTCTTTTTAGAATATCGTATGAAAATATTATTTCCCTGGGGTCTGTTTTTTTTTTAGTCTAGAGGTTTTCATTTTCTATCTTCTATTTAGTGTGGTGCACTCTCTCCAGATGGGTCAGTTTGGGTCATATATTTGTGATGCAGAATCTATAGTCACAAACACTGGCCTGTTTACATACTTTGATTGTTTCTCTTAAACTGCCCCAACGGATTGATATTATGCATGAAATACAAGGTTTGTTTCAGTTGTTTTCAGAACACACTTCTATTCGAATGCAGATTAATTGATATTCTTCTTGCCATTACGCAGCATTGTGGGCTTGTTTGCATTACATTTTAATCATTTTATCTCTGCCAGTTCTGTATTCATTCTAGGCAAAATAATTTATATTACATTATAATTATAATAATAATAATTGCTTACACTTATATAGTGCTTTTCTGGACACTCCACTCAAAGCGCTTTACAGGTAATGGGGACTCCCCTCCACCACCACCAATGTGCAGCATCCACCTGGATGATGCGACAGCAGCCACAGTGCACCAGAACGCTCACCACACATGAGTTAACAGTGGGGGGGAGAGCAGAGTTATGAAGCCAATTCATAGATGGGGATTATTAGGAGGCCATAAGTGGTAAGGGCCAATGGGAAATTTGGCCAGGACGCCAGGGTTACACCCCTACTCTTTTCGAAAAAAACGCCCTGGGATTTTTCATGACCACAGAGAGTAAGGACCTCAGTTTTACGTCTCATCCGAAGGGCGGCGCCTGTTTACAGTATAGTGTCCCCGTCACTATACTGGAGCATTAGGACCCACATAGACCGCAGGGTGAGCGCTCCCTGCTTGCCCCACTAATACCTTTTCCAGCAGCAACCTTAGTTTTTCCCAGGAGGTCTCACATCCAGGTACTGACCAGGCTCACACCTGCTTAGCTTCAGTGGGTTGTCAATTGCAGGGTGATACAGCTGCTGGCCTGATTTACAGAGGAAGTTGAGTTAAAAGTTTAGAGGTTCCAAACTTTCTTTACCCCAAAGTACATAAAATAGCCATCTTTAAATGAATACTAAAACTCAAAAATAAGGGACTGATATCTAGTGTCCACCTGTAAGTTCTGATTTGCAGCGTGATATGACATTATATTATATTACACTTGAAATAGGCTCCACAGCTGAAACGTTGCATTTCTTTTCTTCTCTTTGTAGCATGGAATAAAGCTTTACTTCTGCAGCACATTTAAAGGACTCCAGCATGCTTTCTTCAATGGTAAGGGATATGCTTGTCAGAGAAAGTTGTATGGTGAAATGCTGAAATGCTGAATGGACTCCAGAAAAGATGAGAAGGGTTTTAATAGACATGTCAAGCTTGTCTTCATCTAGTTCAGGTGGGTATCTCTCTGTCTGTGTTCTCAAAGCTGGTTTTCCTAACTCCCACATCAGAAAGACAACAGAAACTAAAATGATCCTGCAGCTATGATCACACATTTCCCCTTCTCTCAACAACAGACTAATTTTCTTCTAAATTCTCTCTATTCATTGTAGGTTTCATTTCACACCACCTATCCTGACTTCACACTACCTGTTTGACCACTCTGTCTGTCCCCTGCTCCCACCCCTCTCTCTTCCTCTCTCCCAGCTTTTGTTCTCCTTCTCCATTACCTTTGCTTACTGCCCTGTCTTTCTCACACCTGAAGAAGGCTCCATGGCTGAAATGTTGTGTTTTTCTTTCTCCTCTTTTCAGCATAGAATAAACCTGTTACTTGTCTTCATCTATCCTAGGATAAGGGAGGGGTGGCAGAAGGCTGTTCCAGATTTGTGTTCACAGGTAGTAATCACTAAGACGTGAGGGGCAGTCCTAAAGACTTTAACATGTTTAATATGATGTTATCCAGTTGGCCCAAATATATTGTACATTTTCCAAAACAAAACAAAGATGAAGGCTGGTTAAATGGGCAGCAGGGTGGTTTAGGGGTTAGCATTGGTGCCTCACAGAGTTGGGGCCCTGGGTTAAATTCCAGACTTGGGGTGCCATCTGCTTGGAGTTTGTAAGTTCTCCCCTGTTCGTGTGGATTTCTTGCCGGGTGCTTCCATTTCCTTCCACAATCCAAAGACAAACTGGTAGGATAACTGGCTTCTGGAAAAATTGGCCTAGTACTAGTCTGTGCGTGTTACGGCACAGCAGCCAAGATCAAAGCTAGACCCTAAGCGTTGAGTGATATTACCTGAAGCACAGGTTTCGCGAGAGCCAGGTGTACTTAACCAATACGCAGTATCCGAAGTCGTAGTCATAGTTAGCAGAGGTCGGTAAGCTGGAGGTTCAGGAAACAGACAGCACACAAGTGGAGAGAACACACGAAGGTTAGGAGCTCCAGTGGGATACCCAACACAGCACCGAGATGGTGGAAAAGATCCCTCAAGTACTCTGGCGCCGTGGCGAGGATTAGAGGAGAATTAGAGGAGGCTTGTGTCTGATTATGCATGGCCGTGACAGTGCCTGTCTGTGTCTACCTGCAATGGACTGGCGTCCCATCTGGGGCGTATCCTGCCTTGCACCCGCCGACTGCTGCGATAGGCCCCAGCTTCCCTGCAAGCCTGTATTAGATACACATGCTTAGAAAATGGATAGATGGTTGGTGAAATTAAGAAAATTGGTTTCTTGTCTCTATGTTAAACGAACACATACAGCATAGTGCCAATGAAAATGTTAATCGACTGTGCCCTCTTGTTTTGCGACTGACCTAAGTTCTGTGTTACTCAGTGTCGGACTTATTAGCCGAATATAAAAGCCACCAGTACTGTATCTTGATGAGCACATTTCATTCATTCATGAGATACTATCAACAGGTGAATGGTTTCATCATGCTTGTGATAAACATTATGGTGACTACATAGGAGGAGAAACCATCTGTATTGAGTCTCCTTCACACACCTTGTGGTTAGTGAGGTTGGGGAAGTTGGGGGATGGGGGCCACATTATACCTTCCACCATATTTTACCCCTTTATGTTAGACTGCTGGTTACAGCTGGTGTCAGTTTTTGTACTGAGATTCTATGTTTTAAGAGCATTCACCCTCTAAATAAAGTGCTGTGTATTCTTCCCACAAAATGCTTTTAGAACGAGGCCTATTGGTAGAAACGTAGAAGTTCTAATTCAATAAGCTTATAATATGTCTAAAACAATCATTTCCACCAGCCCTTCTTTTGGCAATTGAGTGCAAACCAAGGGATCTATGGATATACTTAAAAGGGCTTACGTTCAGGTTATCAGTTGTGTTCCAAAGCTGTGTTTAAGTCTTCTTGGTGAGATCCCCAAATGTATTTTCACACATTGCAGACATATCCTCTGAGCATTTGTCTCCCTTTAATGGCACACATGGCTGTGAACAATCCCCTGGTTCATGGTAAAAAACTAAAGGCTTATAAAATGGGACTAGGGTATCTGAGCATAATAGCTGTCTGTGAACCTGCTCTGGGGAGCCTGTCAAGTATGCAAAATGTGTTTCTCCTGAATACTGGTAACAGGTCCCTTAAACATGATTGTGTGTTTGATTCTTCAATATCCATAAGTCCTATTTCCTCCTGGAAACAGATGGTATTGATGCTGTTTCAGACGTCTGACATGGAAGAATGGGAAAAAGTACACTTATCAGAAGACTGGCGTGTAATGTGAGCTGTGTGATTAAGACAGAGCTCTTTAAGTGGCTATTTCTTTTGTTTGAATTTCATAATTTGGAGGATAAGATCTCAACCTTAAGTGGTGAATTTACCTGTGTGCGATTTGCTCACAGTGCATCCTGCTATGTACAGTGAAGAATACACTGCATTCATTTTGAGTTATGAACAGAAGCACTAATGCAGATTGACACTTCATTTAAAGTGACTGCAATATCTACTCTCTTCAATAACTTCAAAAGTTTCAATAGCCCTTGTATTGTTTATCTGGTGTGTAAGCACACTTGAGATACAGGTACAGTACACAGAAGAACAGTAATAGAAGATGATTGCACAGCTATGACATGTTATAAATACATTGAAGTTATAAATGGCTGATTCGTGAATTGACCTAAACTGATGGGAATTCAAACCAGCCTTTAAAGAATGTTCAATATATCTCCATCTTCATAACATTCTAAAGCAGTCCAATGCAACACACTCCAATTCCACAATACTTTCTGAAGCATGATTCTTTACATCATTTTATTATTATTTAAAAGCCCTACTTGATCTTTCAGGTGTCCCACAGACAAAAATCCAAACCAATTAAGTCCTCCAGCATGGACATTCAAATCATTCATACAGAAAGTTCCCTACAAACACTAAACAAATGTTTCTTTTTGCAGTAACAACATAATTCATACTCTTACTGTATATAGATCTTTTGCAATGAAAGGCTTTTCACTTGGATTGTATAATAGCATACTGAATAACAAGGATTGTATTAATTCACAATAACAACATTTATATACTTTGACATTCCCTTTTCAGCCTCATGAAGATAAATTTGTGCTCCTAAGTTTAGAAACAGCAAGCGTTTTGAATGAATAGAATTGTTCAGATGAGTGACGAATTACTGTGTATTGTATAACCTTATCATCTGGCAAACCTCATCCATTGTGATTTGAAACAGCAAAGCAAATTCATTTTTTTTGTTTCAAAATACATGAAAAGATTAGCCAAAGACTGTAGTTTAGATGTATTTTTATAATTGTTTTTCATAACACCACGGCATTTTTGTGGCAATTTTTTTCTTATAAATTATCCACTTTTTCCTTTTAACTATGATTTAAAATTGTTAATAATTTGCTGATTATAAGTGTTATTTTGTATATCATCAATCACAGTTTTGAGTGATACAAAATGTTGTTTGCAAACTGCTTTCATATTTCTGTTAGTGAAGGGCCTTAAAAAGTGTCATTAGAACAACATGTATATAAATTCCAGTCTCAAACTCAGGGCTTAAATTTATGGACTTGATATTTAGACTATGTGCGTAAACCCTCCTAGCAAAAAATGGTGTGTGTGTGTGTGGGGGGGGGGATGATAAATGAGGAATTAAATATCTAAATGTTAATATACTGTAGAGTGCAGTTTGAATTTACTCGAAAATATTTGAGGTATATAATACTGCCACCTAGTGTGAATGAGTAAGAAATACAGTCCTCTGAACTTGGCATTTTTAATACACAAACTGAACTTAAAAAAGAATATTATTATAATGTTGCAAATAAGAGCTATCCAATTCACAATAATTAAGAGCCATGGAGAGCATACAAAATAATGATTTTTCAAGCCAAAGCCTAGCATGGTGCCCGGACGGGGGTGCTGTAGGAAGCTTTAAGTGAAGCTTGTTACTGAGATTTTTAAAAGCGTAAAAGTAGTATTGCAGTATCTTGACTGAATTCTATATTAATCATGCAGTGCAGCAATTTCCCATTTCTGTGTCTAACCTGCTGTGTACTGAGGCTGCTAGCTAGAGCTAGCAGTGGTAGATGAAATGGATTCTATCATATACTGTATGTGAAAATATTTGGGGATCCTGGAGATGAAAGGTGGCATATAAATACAATTAAAATGATTATTACTAATTGAGGGCAGCACGGAGGTTAAAATTGTTGCTTCAGCACTGGGGCCCTTTGTTCGGTTCCAGACAGGGCAGCTACTGTATCTGCTTAGAGTTTGTATCTTTGTATCTCCTCATGATCACATTTCCTCTGAGTACTGCTGTTTCTTCCCACAGTCTAAAGACAAATTGGTAGGTTAATTGGTCCTGGTTTGAGTGATATGTGTCTGTATTTGTCTGTATTTGTCTCTGTATGTGCCCTGTGATGGACTGGGTGTATCCTGCCTTTATCCTGCTTGTCAGGATAAGCTTGTTCTGCTCCGCGACCAGAAGTG
The DNA here is from genome assembly GCF_055471065.1 of Atractosteus spatula. Taxonomy (NCBI): domain Eukaryota; kingdom Metazoa; phylum Chordata; class Actinopteri; order Semionotiformes; family Lepisosteidae; genus Atractosteus; species Atractosteus spatula. The sequence goes on from NC_142706.1 coordinate 39,726,340, forward strand.
GTTTGAAAATGGATAATATTCATTTGGACTTTTAATTCTTTGACGTTTGACAGATCCAAGGCACCTAATCGTGGTGCACATAATAGAAAGGTATGTATAATTACAAAGCATTATGAGAGAGACATCTTTCAATGCATTTTAATTAATCTGTTTGGTCTCCGCCACTGACATTGTCAGGCAGTCGTTGCTTTTTTTTACTTTACAATTAGTTCATTTGAACAAAGTTTTTATGTTGTGCAAATTATGTGTATTGTAAAAAATCAAAACCATGTACAGTATATGCACGATATTAAAATGTAAATTGTATACTGTATTTTGAAAACGTATTCTCAATATTCTGTATTACTACAGTATGATTGCTCAGCAGCTGTGTGGTAGCTTTTAAAATGGACTGTTCTCTGTAAATCATACTTTCTTCAATCAGATACCAAAAATATTCATGAGCAGAAAATTAGGCAAAGACAAACAAATTCACCACTTAAGGTTCTTAAGGTTGAGATCTTATCCTCCAAATTATGACATTCAAACAAAAATTTGATTAGATAGCCACTTAAAAGGCCTGAACTAATCACACAGCTCACATTGCACACCAGTCTTCTGATAAGAGTCCTTTATCCCATTCCTCCAGGTCAACTGTTTGTAACAGCATCAGTTACAAAGATTTGAATAGGACTGTATGTGTAACTGTATGTACCGCTGCTCATTTCAGTCTCCTGAAACAGTACCTGCTGCTCAAGAACTTCTTAAGAATATCACACCCAGCCACAAGAAGGAGAGAGAACGCTGTTGCTGTCACCCTTACTTTGGCTGCAATGCGGAACTGAGAGGCTGACTCCCATCGCCCCCCTCTGGTGCCATTAGAAAACAGGACTTATGGACATTAAAAGCATGGACTGCCTCTCAGCTTGGAGGTAAAAAAATGCAAGTGTTACTCTGAAACAGGCAGCCAGAATGTGGGAACCGTGCAGTTTAATAATAATTCCTTACACTTATATAGCACTATTCTGGACACACCACTCAAAGCGCTTCACAGGTAACGGGGACTCCCCTCCATCACCACTGTCAGTGGGGAGGAGAACAGAGTGATGAAACCAGTTTATAGATGGGAATTATTAGGAGGCCATGATTGGTAAAAGCCAATGGGAAATTTGGCCAGGACACTGCGGTTACACCCCTATTCTTTTTCAAGAAACACCCAGGGATTTTTAATGACCACAGAGAGTTAGGACCTCGGTTTTACGTCTTATCCGAAGGACGACGTCTTTTTACAGTATAGTGTCCCTGTCAATATACTGGGGCATTAGCACCCACACAGTCCATAGGGTGAGCGCCCCCTACTGGCCCCACTAACACCTCTTCCAGCAGCAACCTTAGTTTTTCCCAGGAGGTCTCTCATCCAGGTACTGACCAGGGACACACCTGCTGAGCATCAGTGGGTTGTTAGTTTAAATCAAACCAAGAAGAATTATGCTGTCAGGTCACCTATGGTGATTTTTTTTATTCTAAGTGCTGCTACTCACCAGATGTCTATTTCTGCTCTATCGTGCTCCAGCTGGGTCTTAAGGAGTCATGAGAATTCACCTCTGTACAAGTTACTGCGTACACACATCTACACTCACAAACGATGACAGCCATTGCTGTCGTCAGTTGAAGTTTAGATGGCTGTTACATGAGCAGCGAGTGGATGTGTGTTGTGCTGCTGGAATGTTGTCATGTAAAGGTGAGCCTGTGATAGAGGCACCAAGTATGGCTCCAGCACTTCATCCTCACTTTATTAAGTCCCTCAGGACATCATCACTGTAGCACCATGCAGTCAGGTTGCCATCAATCAGAGCATTGGAGTTCTGTATTGAACAGGCACCCCTATTCAGACCATCAAACTTGGCCTTTCCCATTGATTGTGACTCGTAATCTCCCAGGTCATAGTCTGTTGTTGACTGACTGCATTTAGCTTTAGGATGTGGGCAGGTTAGTAATTACTTTCGCTCTGCCTCAAAGCTCTGGAACTGTATCCCAGAGAGCCACCTACCCTAAGCACTTTCAAACCTAAATTCAAGACCATCTTTTTTAGAAGAGCCTTTATATAACTCTGAGTGCCCCTTTGCTTTCCTACTGTATTCTATACCCCCATCTACTATCTCCTCTCAATGCTTATTTTTTCTGTAAAGTGCTTTAAGATGACACTTTTAAAGGTGATGTCTAAAAATAAAGGTGTTTTATTATTATTATTTTTAGAAATACCCCAGATGGAGAGAAGCTTAATCCAGCCTCCAGCACATCAGTGGCATGAAGACATTTGCCTTTTGATAAATGTGACATATTGACACCTTTCTGCATTTTTTGTTTATTATCACCAAACTTTACATTCAGCTCTATGCCTGTGGGCAATCAGCTCTTTCCCTGTTGAGGTAATTTAATGTTTAATGATGAAACACAGTAATTCAGCCATTTGAATGTCTGTCGCAAATGATCAATTAACCAAAATAAAGCTAAAAACATAATTAATATACAAAACCTGCATAGTTCTTTTGTTATAAAAATGTACATGTCTAAATAGAGTGGTACATTTCTTTTGATGGTATATTTTGCTATATTGTATATTTTGGCAAAGCCAGTACTGTCACAGAGTTGTTGTACTTCTGTTTATTTCACACAGGCAAAGTAAAAAATAAGGTGGAAAATCAGATTTGAGCTTGATCTTATAGTATCAATAAATTAAAATATTTTTAATTCAGTACATGCTTTTTAAAATATAATACATTAATAGTGTTTACATGTAATTTGTTTTGTTGTTACGTTTTCTGGACTCCTTGATGTTTCAAGACTATTTGCTGCAATTTTTAATTCAGAAAATTCTTCACGAAATGCTGCAATTACTGATGGTCCACCAACAGTCGATATCAAACATTAGAAGCACGTTCTGCTTCCACAGGATGAAACACCAAAGCCTGAATTCCAAAATGCAAACAACTAACAGTGTTTCCTACAACAGATGGTAAAAAAGAGCACAGTATGCTTCATCAGTAAACCATTTACCATAGCAACACTCCAGATGGATCAAGTGGCTTCCCAACATTACAAATTCACAAACCAAGATGTTGCTTGCTAATTACTAGGCAGAGGGTGAGACTGACTTGAAATAGCTCTTCTCAGCTTCTGGAGTACTGCACTGATTTCAGTGCTGAACCAAGATGGCAATCTGCTGAAAGTAATATGAGGATAAGTGAACCATCCGAATGACACAAGTGGAAATATTATCAAGACAAATCTCGAAGTTCAGAGAGTGTGTATTTAGAACTGAAAACAAGAGGGAATTCTGTAATCAAACATTTTGTGGGTATGTTGAACAAGCAATCCAGCAATACTGTTGGAACTGATTCATTGGCCTGAGTCGGATTGCAAGACTGAAGTTGTGAGAGGTGGGCGACGCAGGGTTCAGAATGGGCAATGCTCTAAGGTTGCTTAAGCATCAGTAAGTATCCTGCTGCCCTGGTTTAAGGCAGTAAGTGAGCTGCATGTGGTGAGAGCACTAATGGATTCTGGCAAATCTGGGTTGGGTGGAAAGTGTGATCCTGAGTGTTCTTTGTCTTGTGTGCTTATTGGACCTTTAGGGTCTACACAGAACTTTTTGGTCAGGATGTTTTTTGTGAGGCTGGGAGATATGTCAGATCAGATCACTTTATTAGCCATATACAATTTCTTGCATTAGGTATTTGTCTTTTCGCATACCCCAGCTTGCTCTCCATGAGACACACAGACAGGGAGAGAAGCTTGGGGTCAGAGTGCAGGGTCAGCCATTTATATGGTGCCCCTGGAGCAGATTGGGTTAAGGGCCTTGCTCAGGAGCTCAACGGAGTAGGATTCCTCTGTCGGCCGCAGGATTTGAATCGGCAACCTTCCAGCCACAGGGGCAGATCCTTAGCCACAGTGCCACCGCTCCGCCCCTACTTAAACACATTTAAAGTGTTTGTGTATATACTATATATATGACACATCTCAACATATGTTACTACAATTTAAATATGTTCTATTTGCCTATAAGTGGAAAAAAGGAAATTTTGCTCTTTGCTGATTGCACTACCTTTTTCCTAAAATGTTTACAGGACTTGTACATGAAAAATAATATTATGTACATAGGAAAGCTGCTTTCTATCTTTAATGGGTTCTGTAAGCTGCTTAGAAGAGTAGGGTAGCCAGAATTGGCTGCAGTTCTGATGAGGGCAGTCTAACCGGTCCATAGCACCAAAAACACAAGCTGGTTGGTTTTCTGGTAAACAGCTCCCTTTGTTACACCTGTTCTGGTGAGGTGCTGCACCATGCTGTCAGTACACAGAGCTTAGGACAGGGCTTGGCATGCAGCACCCTTGTGGTGGAGGGGAATATGAGTATAGGGATTTCTGATGGTCTGGTTGAGCAAGAGTGAATGAGGGGCTCTCCTATGCAAGGGAAAGGTACTCACATACAGTACATAGGGCTCCCACATTTGAGGAGTCTGGAGTAACTGTGAATTTTTTTCCCCCAAATAAAAAGGGGAACGGACTGTACTCACAAGTACTCACTCATCACGTTGCCCTCTCTCCAGCACCGGACTTCCTGTCAGTCAACTCACTCACAACTTCTTCTTCCATTTCATTTTGTCCCCTTGCCCCAGTCAGTAATGTGCTCCACGTTCTGATACAAATCTATCAAATTTATTACTCTATACAGTAATAATCAAGGTCCATGTCTATAGAATAAAACAGATCACTGAATTCTGTTCTTAAGTAAGCAAATATGTCTAGACTGACAGTAAGACAGTCTACTGACAATAAATCCCCCCAAGATGGCACACAGGACAGCTACTTGTATTTGGGTTCTCATCACCTCACACACAGGACAAGGGCAGAAGTACCCCATGGACCGAATGATGTTTGCCCTCCAGGGTAACAGACACTAACAGGGCCATGGACCAGCATGGGGGCTAATGAGTGATGCTATCCCACTCATAGCTTGCAGTAAAAGCCCCAGGTCCAGTGGATTTGATGTTTTCTAGCAGCGAGCTCGTAGACGATTTTACTGTTACTTTATACTTTGTAGTCAATCATTCTTAGTTAAATCAATTTTAAATTGAATAATACAAGTACAACTAGTCAAATTCTTAGAATAAAAACACTTTACTGGAACATATGATAAAATATTTAATACATAGTAGCTTTTGTATTTAAATTTTATTTTATAAATACAGTATCTGTATTTTTATTAGTATTATAAAACATTAATACAAACAGGTACTGTATTTATTAAATATAGTAGTTTGAAATATTGTTTGTAAATACAATGGCAATTCCAGCTTTGAACTGGAAAAGGCGTAGTGATTAAAGTAACGTTTTTAGTGATGAACTGAGAACTGAAAAACTGGATTTTCAGCCTGATTTACTTGTAAACACTAACATCCACGTGTCAAAGAAGCAAACTACATTTTGCGAATATGCATGTGAAGTAAACAGTTTCGTGATAACGAAGAAGTGTAGTTACCCCTTTAAACTAAGAGAGGGCGGTAAAGTATTAAAATGCGGTCTTTGCAATAAACCCCCTCAACGCTACACACCTTGCTTAAGAGTCAGGTAGACGTTTTTCTGATAGCTGGTCGCATACCGGTATTTCCTGATCGACTGATACTCGCTCCTCAGTTCCTGTCGAAGACTAAACGGAACACTGAGGTAGAGTTCAGAAAGTCACAAGAAAGAGGTGGTGTCGTGAATGACTCTTCACCAGGTAACAAGACCTACATGTTTCTGTTTCTTGTTTAATTCTATTAAACTCGGAAGAAGATAAACTGATAAACCACGCGACATATTTTTATATCATTGCTACAGCAATCGTTAATTGAAGCTGTCTGAGATGAAATGAGGTGCAAGCATGGTAGTCTTCTGTTTATCGTGATGCTGGCGAGTTTGCTATCTTTCTCCTGGTACACCAACAACATCAGGGGAACTGGTAAGGAGTTTTAATATTATACTTTTATCATTTATCGTCGTTTGAAACATAAAACAAGCTATTTTGTTGTAAAGTACCCTGCAACGACTTTAGATGGAGCTGAATAAAACACGAAACGAGCTAAAACGGGAAATGATAAATATAATATAAATTATATTGTTCATATTTATGTTTTTGTCGTAATAGCAGTTCTGTTCCTTTGATTTGTTTGTCTTTATTGTATTGTTAAAAACACAGTTCCCCGTCAGAAGTCCGAAGTTACACACTTCTACAATAAGACAGTCTGATTCTTTTTCGGCAAATAAAGTAATACGTTTAGCAGCAAAAAAAAAAAAGAATTTAGGTCCCCCAAACGTCTTGTCTGTGTAGTCTGACAGGCAAAAGTGTTCCCGATGAAATTTCACTGTCGGTAGTTTCGTTTAAGAAGAGCTCGAGCGGCAGGAAAACGTAACTGCAGATTTAACTTCTCTCCCCTATACATTAATTTGGACTATTGAGGTGTTAGTTTTCCGAGGGCTTTGCCCCAGTAATTAAAATCGGCTCCAAATTATTACTCAGGTTAAACCAACTCGTGCTTAAGCCTCTGACCCCGCCGAACCGAGGTGAACCGGTGTCACAGGTGCTACCGAGTTTGCAATGACACCAAAGCGAAACCTACACTGTCAAACAACAACGGCGAGTGAAGGGTATTTCTTGAATTCAGTCCAAGGCCAACAAATGAATTTTCACCAGGAATACCTTTCCCTGCCAGACTATAATAAAAACAGGTTAGAGGATTTAACTGAACATGCTGTGGCAAATGTAATTTGCATTTTTTTTAATTGGTATTAATACGTAAACGTGTGTAATATCGGATTATGCTGATACTAGGGATATTTGAAAGAATAGTGTATAGTACAGGAGAGTAGAACAATAAAATAGAGAACAGAATAGAAGATAATTTCAAGTAATGCTGGTCCCGTTTCGTTAAGCCTGCACTCAAGTTTAGTGCTTTCTGTTCTGTTTAACTTGCATACAAATTGACAAGTACCGGTTAACCCTTAAGTACTGGTCAACCTTTGATTCCTTTTTAAATACTGAAAGGAACCAAAATGTTGGAAAAATGATTCCAGTTAAAACGATCATTTTTATGGACTTTATATCAAATAGTTTTTGGTTTTCCCATTACACTACTTACGAACTATTTTCAATGTACTTTTTAGAAAGTCATTATTATTACGTTGCATTTATTTCGTGGTATAGACCCTTTGGAGCCACGAGTTAAAATGAAATGAGATGTATTTTTAAACGAGTGGAAAGTCTGTTTTTGGTTTAGTACGGAGATATGTCTGAATTCAGACGGGGTTAGGTGTTCAATTACTTTTCCAACGTTATATATGATATTTGATCTGTATATTTACCGTTAATAGTTCTGATAAAAGGTCACTAAAGTTTGATTGACCTAACAACCCCTTTTGACAGGGAGCCAGTCAGTATGCTCTCTTGTGAATTACTGTATAACTGTTAAATAAAGTCATGACTTGCATAACTTGTGTACTGTATGTCTAAGTACTTGATAACTGTACAGACTACGAGTCTCTTAGCACTTTTCCTAAATGTCTTTCAAGAAATTCATTAATAATTATTTTCCATGTACATTTAACTTATAAATAATTTTGACGTGTTTTCACATGTCCTTTTTTCTTATTATATGATTTAATAACGTTTTCCCTGTCAAGACCTAGCTCACTCAGCTTTCATTTAAAATAATGTGAATATCCTAATTATACTGTATATTCTGATATTGTGCTTCTCTTTTTAATTTTTTATCTGTATTGGGTGAAGAAATATTTGTAATTTGTTTAACCTGCGTGCAACACGCTGCATGTTTCTCTATGTCATCTGCTTGGTGTTTGTTCACTCCTGCATGTTGCTTTGTCTTTGCTTTTTGGATTTTCTTTACTCCTGCAGTTTGCTGATTTTATTTTAATAGCACAGGAAAACATGACTACTGTACTAAGTATACCAGATTATAAATAATTAATGTAAATTATGAATTAATCCTAGTACAGATCCCTGTGGTACACCACTCATTACACCGCCCTCTTGAGTTTTCACCTCTTATCTGTACTCTCTGCTTTCTATCCATTAAACAGTTCTTTATCTAAACACATGGAATGACATTGAATGCCTACTGCTTGCAATTTAAGAAGTGAAGAAGCCTTCTGAAAATATCAATATACCTGATATACTGATATACTCAATATGTCATGTACTCTGCATTCATTAGTGCAGTTGCTTGTAGAAAGAACACAGACACCTGCCTTTTCTTAATCTACAGTATTTTGACGAAACCCTTGAATTCTTTTGCAACACAGATTATTCTTTAGGTCCTTATTACTCTTTCTGTAGTTTTAAATGTGACAGAATTAAGACATATCGGTGTGTTTCTTGTCTACACGATTCAGTTTCTGTTACCCCTTTTATGGATGGGTCCTACCTTAGCAATATTCCAGTCAGTGGATATTGTCTCGACAAACGAGTGAAGGGTTTTGCTAATGGCTTTTCTTAACGTCTCAATTACAACTGGTAAGTACAATTGGTAGAATGCCATCGAGCCCTGGAGACTTGTTTAACCTCACAAGTGTTTCTAGTACCTGTAAAAGTTTGCTGATCCTATTTAAAAGAAACTCTTTTCTCTGCCCGAAGCACATTGTCAGTGTCTGCCTAATAACTCTGCCATTCTCCTGCCACATCAGCGTTTCCCATTATTAGCTCTGAGATGCTTCATCTTTTGCTGTTGTAGTTCTGACGGAGCTTTTTAGAATTTTTTTCCAACCACAATAGCAGTATTCATTGTTAATGTCTCACTTGATTCATCTGATGTCCTTTTCTGCCTGTACAGGTTGGGCCTTAGGAAGTATTTGGTGTTGTGGTTTGAATCCATGTCTAACCACATGCACTCCACAGAGTAATGGTTTGACGAAGTGTAAAGCATCATGATTCTGAGCACGATCAATATGGAAGAGGTTTATAATAATGTTGTAATAATGCTATTACTGTAGATACTGATAATGAGATTTGCCATCTGACAGTGCTCAGACACTGTTTTGATTGATGAAAGCGTTTAGTGTTACTGTATATGTTATTGTATTATTGGATTATAGCAAGATTACACTCTATTTTGTTTATATGCAATATTCTTAATAAGTCGCATTGTGTGTTACCACAATCTATCTCATTCTTTCAACAAATGGTACACGATGAAAATCATGTTAGTTAAAAGTTGAGTTCTGATTACTTGTGTGATTGAATCTGAGGGTAATATCATGAAATTAACTGAAAACCTCTGATTTAAATTTTAAATCTTCTCATGGTCATCTTTAAGCATTTACCTAATGCCTATGAAATGGTGGCCCTCAGATTTAGTTTTTTTAGATTGTTTATATGACACCCAAAAATACTTTTATTCTCTAGTGCAGGTTATTATTGTTTATGTCTAGGTTATGCCACGTGCATGCACATAAGTAGTGTAAAATAACATTAAATCGTAAACTAAAAATCGCATTGTGTTAGGATAGGCTTTCAGAAAATGAAAACAAAAACAAAGCAATGGGATTCAGGTCAATTTAGATGAGGTGTCGTCCAAGGATGACCTAAAAATACTTTCTAAAGTGTACATCATGGCTCAATTTTTATATAAATGAAGATTCAAAATTTAAGAAATGAATTGGACTTTTTGCTCTCTCTTTCTAATCGATTTCCAAATTTCCCTCTTTCTCTCTGATTTCCCTTGTGAACTCTTCAGTCCTGCTATGGGATAGATGATTTGCTGAACGTTTTTTTTCCCGATAGCTTAATTTGTGTACTGGCACCACAATTACAATTTTCTCAAGTCATTTCTGTACTGCTTTATCAGTTTTTAAGTGCTTTGGCCATGAAACAGTCATAGGGGTCAATTTTGTCTTGCTCATCATTTTTAGACAGAGACCTATTACGTTGACGGAGCTTAAGTGTATATCCCAATTCATACCCAAGTCTGAGCCATAGGTGTCAGACTGGTTTTTATGTGGTAGATAACTTAAAAAAGGAATCACGAAAGCCCTTTTGGCTGGAAAGCCTTTTTCAAATGTAATTTATGAAATTTATGAAATGTATACAGAGGGCAAAGCATGCACATTTTGAACTTGGCCACCTTTTTAATTGCATTACAAAACAAAAGCAATCATGTTTGACAAAGATAAATTAGCATTCGTGATGATTATAGAAAATGGCTGGAATAATTTCACCCAGTGAAATATTCAGCTTTACTGTTGGGAGTTTTTGCTTTATCCCTTTTACTTGATTTGGCCAGCGTATTATAAATTTATATTGAATACAGAACTTTTAAATTTTAGGCAAAACCTTTTGCTTTTCTGCCTACTGTATTGCTTTGTTTCAAATGCAGTTATTTTACAGGAGTAGAACAGTAGTAGGGGCTATACCATTTTCCTGCCAGGATTTATCTCTTTTTTTTTTCCCCCAAACTACATACAGTATAATGTAGCTTCTGGGAAAGGTAGACTCTATCTGCTGTATTTCTGTAGTAGGTAAATGCTGTTGATCTCTTTTACTGGTTACCAGGGTTACATAAAGATCAATTAATTGTTCCTGAGAACTAGAGTGTAGCGTGAAATTCCATTCTGGAGGGTTGGACATTTTTTTTTAGGAGTTGTCATGGAAATCAACTGATGGAGACTACTTACACAGGAAGAGTAAGGCTCAGTTGCCAAGCTTGGTTAGTCTGCAAATGACATATTATTAAAGAAGCATTGAAAGAAGAGTTTCTCAGAGTGCACTTTGTAGTGGCCACAAATATTGAAACAATTGTTCTCAACATTTTCTAGAGATATTCAGATCATTACTAAATTAATGAAAAAAGACTAGGAAATTCTTTTTGGACACCATTATTATTAATTAATTATTGTCCTATTTACATACTTTTAATTTTTGTTAACTTTGATAGCAAAGGTGATGACTTCATTAAAGTCCCTTGTCTGATCCTATTAAAAATGTAAGATAAATTTAGGAGTTAGATGATTTTTAGTAATGTTTATGGTGAGTCTTAGCAATATTGACAGTGGCACGTTTCATTTTGGCTGTGTTGTGTTGGGGACAAATTAAAAATACTTGAGATTTGGTTGCCTTGCATTTTTGTCTATAATTCGAAAGTTTACATTAATCTGCTGTATATGAAGGAGAGCATTATCATCCATCAAAAGAAAGTTGGGAGCTGTGGACCTTGTTTCTCAGTTGAGTAGCACTACAGTACAGCACTATAGGACTAAGGTCCTATCTGTAACCCAAGCAGGTTAAGTTGTATTGCAGATGTAAGATTAGAGTCTGATATAAGTTTTCAGTGGGTGCGTTCTCAGTTGCTTCCTGGAATTGTTCACTGGTGTAAGAAATGGAATCATATACTGTACTTAGAGAAGAGTCCGTGCCTCCATAGGTCTCTAAAGACAAGCTGAAATTACACTAAAAGCATTTTGATGCTGCTGACATAATTTAACACATCACAGCTGGTACAGCTAAAATATAAAAACACTGGTATAAAAGTAAAAGTTATAACTTTATATGTTTTGTATTTAATATACAATACACACAAAACACAATATAATTTTGATGGTGCGACATCCATTTTTCTTTTTGACTTCCACCTTTTGAATTCAAATGTCAAAATGAATTTTCTCCATTTTAGTGATTTGCAGTCTGTCTTCAGTGTGTTTACAATTTCCAATTCCTTGACTGATATGATGTTACATTTTAAAGAAATAGCAAGAGCAATGTACATATACATATCAGTACATCAGTACATCAGTACATATAGCATAAATATACTGGAATACTTCACGCAATGTCACTGCTTGTGTTGAGACTATTGGGGAAGCTAAAAACAGTGCCTTAATACAGTTTATATTGCTCTACACTGTATAATCACCGTGTACACTGTAGACTGCTATAACCTGTGATTCTATTTAATTTATAGAGATTTTGTTGATGAATAACATGTAGAACATTGATGTTACTGTTTTATTAACTTATCAACTGCTACAATAAATTTGGGGGAAATAGTCAATATAATAAAAGAAGTGTACTTTGGCAATATTTCATTAGGGTTTTGTTGGTTTTAACTTGAAAAAGACACCCATATGTGACAAACAGACTAAGCTGTCTTCACCTAAACTGACTATAATGTATATGATATTTCCTCTAAGATTTTCACAAAAATATCATCTTGTTTCTCAAACTAAATACTGTATCTTTCCAAGTGGAAGACAAAAAACTACCAAGACTGCCAAGTTCACATTGTATCTAATTCAGTTTAGCTTTGTAAATGAGTAAGTGTCTTATCAGTGATTACCTTATGATATTAAGTTACGCTGTTGTTAGTGCTGAGTGGTTCACTAAGACTTTATGTGATCTAGTTCTGTTCATGAATCTTTGAATTGATTGAATCAATTCAATAAAAAGAATCAGACTGTTGGGCTCTGCTTCATATCATCTAGACCCAAACTTATTCATTTTCTGTAGTTTCTCTGATGTGAAATATCCAGACCCAATCCAATAAATTGTTTTTGATTTAGAAATAAGAACGTATTGTATAGTTCTGCTGTAAGGTTTAGTGTTCTATACTGGAGTTACCCATTTTACTCAGGTAACCTCCTAACATTAGCATTAGGAAGTAACAGTGGTAACCTCCTAATGCATTATGTTACATTTTAAAAAAGAACACTCTTTCTTGTTTTATTACCTGTTATGTTCGTAGTTGGCTATATGACAAGAACTTAATGTGCATACTGGACACGGCAAGCAAAGATTAAGTATCTGTAAAGACAAAGGGCTTTATTCAAGCTAGTGGGAAAATCCAAATTCTGCAGCTTTGCCAATCTTAAAAGATGCAAAGCAAAAAACAACACTTTGTATAAAATTGTTGCGATAAAAGCACTTAAAATAGTGTGGGTATCTAGTTTCAATGAAACATCTTTAGTGGTGACTGAGAAGGTATTGTAGGAAATTTTAGTTTTATATTGAATAGAAAGAGGTTGTTGACAATCAGGAGAAAGTAGACACTTAATATAACATTATTTTGTGAGTTGATTGTTTTGTTTGAGTTATTGTCGGGGATTTAGTCAATTCAGTTGTACAATTGGAATATAATAGGAATGTCAGAATTAAAGAAAAAGTGAATAGCTTGAATGATGTATTAATATTTATTTCAGCATTGTTTTTAACAAGTGGCTGCTTACACAGAAGAAAACTGTCTGAAACAAAAGCATTAATCTGTGTTTTCTTGTTCAGATACTGGAGAGGTGTATGTACATCCACACCTTATAGCTCTGTACCAGAGACTACAGTCCACCGAGGAGAAGAGTATAAAGCTGTCTCATGAGTTGAAGCAGGTGCTGGATCACCTCAAATTCCTTGTACAAGAGCAGAAAAATGCTTCCAGTAGCAATCAAGGTGAGCATTTGTTTCATCTCCTGTTCCACGATTCTGATACTGCCAAACAAGTTCCATTTTTTTATTTTCTGGTGTGTGGCCAGGATTAATTTAATAATAATGCTTTTATGCTTGCATAAAAAATCCCACGCATGTTTTAAGATTAAAAATTTAAATGAGAATATGTTGACGTGAGTTTGTCGTAGTTGTCCCTCGCACAGTGTGTAAGCACCATTCTAGAACCTTCCACCAAGCTTGGTTAGGTTGTTATAAACCCTACCACTGCACATGTTTATCATATTCAAACCACATTCATTGTGTTTGAAGCAAATGATAACATTGGAAACAACCCAAAGGATTGTTTCATACTCGTATTCGATTTTAAATTAATGGTACGTGCTGTATTTGTAAACAAACTGGTCATGTTTACTTAACTTAATGATAAGAATACATGAATGATATCGTATGTGTAGTAGTTTGGAGCAAGGATCTCATCCAGCGATTTCTTGAAAGAAGTCAATGTATCGGCTTCAACAGCATGGCTGGGTAGCTAACCTTATTTTTTCAGTGCAAGTTTTATTTAGGTCTTGCAGATTTTATGTCTTATACCACAGAGAAATACAAATTGTAAGTGAAACTTAAATTGGAAAGACCTCAGGACCTGCCTTTGCCTGTCCTTTTCCCGTGATTCTGAAATTCAAACGTATTCCTGGTTTCTTAAAAAGAGGTGATTTAGTTTTCTTTCTGTTTTCATCATTGAGGTTTTTGTAAATTTCCCTGTCTTTAACTTTTTTTCATTCATTTCACAAGGATATAAAATTTCTTTTCCTTGTGTTGCAGATGTGTTCAAGCAAAAACAACACAGCATCACATCCATGTCTTTCCAGTCAAATGCCTACATTTACCTACCTCACCTGAAGGACAATGAAAACAGCTTGTTGCCGAATGTCATGCTGGGGCACGAGAGGACAGGCGGTGAGAAGCATTTTTCAAGCAGCCCTTGTTTCTTTAAAATAACAAATATGCACCCACCTCCTAAAAGCAGTGGGAACAGGTGTGGTTTCACGCCTTCCATTTACGATGTAGGATATTGTTTTTCTATCAGGCTGTGCAGAGGAAAGCAAAAATGGATTTCTTCACTGAATGTACGACCTACAAGCAAAAGTTAGGCCTGATTTTCTTTTGGCACTCAACATGAGAGATATTCCCTTGAGAGTAGCTTTTGTATTACTTTATCTTTAGACTTATCTTGTACTGGTCCAGTGCTTTTAAAGTTGTTTTTACATATTAAACGTGACTTGTAGCAAAGATCTTATCAGGAATATAGGTTGGGGAGCTGTGTTAGCATACAAGTTGCAAAGGAAAAAGGATAGAGGTTAATTGCTTGCTAAAAAGGAAAAAAAGTACAATAGAAGTTTGAGCTCCATATTATATAATGTAGAGTATGTGTTTCTTTCTTTTACTTTTCAACATGGGACTGATTCCCGTTTGTGTCTGTATCTTATGTTATGTCTTCCTGTTGATTCTTACCTGGCTCTGTGTTGTCTTTCCTGCCATTCGAGACAAGAGGGAAAAACACCAAGCACTGTATTGTCTGACATCATGGAAACACTTGCTCTTTCAGAACATTTTTATCTATAACAGTGGTTCTCAAACTTTTTGGACCAAGTACCACCCCTAATCCAACCAAAGCATCCAAGTACCACCTACAAGACATCATCTCATAGGAACCCCAGAAATTCTCAATGACCAACATGAGCGCGCGTGCACACACACTCACAGATACATATAATAAATATTATAATAATAAACTTTATTTTATATAGCGCCTTTAAAGGTGGCTTCTCAAAGTGTTTTACAGAAAAAAAAAAACATTAACAACAACTAATAAAAAAGCACCATTTCAGTGAGAGGGGTGAGCCTGTTTAGTTGAGCAGAGCAGATGTGAATTTATTTTTCAAGCCTTAATACAATTCACAACAGAGTCTAACAGATATTAAATCGTCAGGCATTTTCTTGACGGCAAAGGTCTCGCGGTGGATGTTGTAATGCGTACGTTAATTTCTGGAGCAACCTCTCTAATTCGTGCAACCACACCGTTATGTCGGCTTGTCATTGCTCTAGCACCGTCTGTACAAACTCAGACGCATTTTATCCAGTCAAGGCCATTCTCTTCGATAAATTCATTCAGAAGCTGAAATATGTGCTCTCCTGTAGTTCCTGTTGGTAGCGGTTTACAGAACAGAAAGTCTTCATGGGACATGCCCTCAAACTCGTATCTAACGTAAACGAGCAAATTGGCCAAATCGACTACAGACTCATCTAATTGCAGTGAAAAATATCTGCTCATCTTAACACGCTCTATCAGTGTACTTTTGATATAATCCTTCATTTCAACAATTCTATGAATGACTGTGTCTTTCAGGGGGAGGGGGGCACCAGGTCGAGCTGTTTAGCATTTTTTTCTCTACACATAATACGTGTCAGCTCTTTTGCCAACGGTAAATAAGGTTCTTCAAAAATAGTGTAGCTTACCTGCTTTAGCAATACGCAAGCTTGCATTTTTCCGCGTTTCCGTTTTTATTTCCGTCTTTATTTAAAGTTTTTATTTCATGCGCATGGGAGCGAAACACAGAGACGCTCGGTGTATTTTTCTCAAATTAGAACAGTTCTTAAATATTTTTCTGTTATCATGCTTTCGTGTGCTCACAAGATTACCTGCGTTCTTAGCACGTATTTCTATGCATTCCTGTGTTTAGAACGTTGGCATTGTTCCAAAATCACGCACATTCTCCTTTCTCCCTATTTGCTGGAGATACAGTAGCTTTTTTTAAATACAATTGGTCACTTGCATCCGTAGCACGCATTCCTATAGAGTGGTATAGAATTACAGAGTATCTCTTGTGTCCACTGAAGTATTAGCGCGCACTGTATCGTTGTACATAGGCTGCGTATTCGACACATATTAAAATACAAAATATGAAAACCCGTCCCGATTTTTCAGCGCACACGACACAGTTCCAGGGTCATTTGGTGTACCACTTGGCGGCACTCCACGTACCACTGCCAGTACGCGTACCACAGTTTGAGAACCACTGATCTATAACAAAACCAACAAGCCAAACTGATTAAGCTTCCTATTATCTCTGTTAAGCTAAACTGTTTTATTAATATAGTTTTTTAAAATACTGGTGGAATTCAGTTTTTTATTGGCTTTATTGTTACAGAAGATTTACGTTGCATTCTTTATCAAATGATTTTGACGAAAAAATCCCACTGTCAATGCTAGGTTACCTGTAGATGTTTGAATTTATAGTTCCCCAGATTCTCTGATTTTCTTATGCAAATTCATAGGTAAATTGGCTCTTCAACCTATGTTTGGCATGACCAACTCAAAATTTTGTGAATGTGCAAATTTTTTTAAGGACAGATTTGAGGCAGAATTTCACATTGCAAGCTTGAATTGTTTTTGAGCTATTTCATTTCTGAGCAAAAAAAAAAAAAGAGATTAAAGTGTGCGATTTTGTACAGTATCACAATCTTTCTCCAGTGGTATGCTAAGCAATACAACTTGTATACCAATCTTACCAGATTTTAGCAGCCAAGCATGGCTGTACTTGGTCTGTATGTGGATAGGAGATATAAGTAAAATGTCCGGGTGCTGCTGGAATTTATTACAGTGGTGAAACAACCTCAGTCCATTTTTATTCTCTTCTCTGTATTGGGATGTAAATCCATCTATCACTCCATGATTGATTAGTTCTGGTTTAAGTGCCACTTAATCAAATTGTTGTATAGTTAATATCATTTTTATTACATTGGCCTTAATATGGTTTAATACAAGAGCTCCCTAAAACATTATTTTTAATGTATGAAAGTGATAAAGTCCTAGACATGCATTGCCTTACAGTGTGTGCATTATATTGCTTGCCCAAATTATTATAGGCAAGCTAGTAAAGAAAAGTGATAAGGGTAGAATGGAAGGTTGTGCAGCGGTTATGGTAGAGATGATAAAATAAAAGATAATATTCATAAATATTAAAAAATATTGAAGATATTAATTATTCTGTATGTACATATCATATTCAAATATTGTCTTAAACAGAGCAAATCACCATAATCTTGTTCATGATGTTTTCTTGCTAATCTTGTTTTCTATATAACAGCCTTTTGTATTATAGATCCTGTTTTGTTTCAGTTAATCTGAATGGAAAACCACAACACTAATAAAAGAAAAACTGCAGTATGTGTCTTTATGCACATTCAATTCGTTCAGTATATTAAAACTAATGATTCTATGTAAAAAAAACCAAGGTTGAATATAATGGTACTTAATAAACATCAAGGGTAAACTGAGTAATAAATAAGGGCAATAAAGGATAATCTGATTCCTGTCCAGTTCTTTGCTGGTGTGTTTTCCCAAAGTAGGCAAGTGCCACCAGCAATGGAGGAATTATTGTGAAATTCCTGGAATGAGCTGTCTTTGCTGCAAGTACTCTTGAGGTGGTCATTTTAACCATTGTAATGATATAATCATTATAATTGTTTTCTACCTATGAGCGACACAGTTTTGAAAGGATGCACACTGCTTACGAGATGCATATAATCCACAATCAGCATGTGTGGCTACCACTTACCATGTCAACCATTTTGTTTTGCATGCTGTGGTTGGTTTGCAGAGTCTTGTGGGCCGACTAGCATTCTTCATATCACAAACAGTAGAGGTATTCATTTCAGCCCCCCCACCCCAGGATATTTTTTAACAGTGTCTGTTTTCAAGAAAGACTGGTTTAACTGGGATATTGATATCAAATCTGTTCAATCTGTTCATTGTAAACTTGAGTACAGCTGTGTTGAGAAAGTGTTACAAAAACGTCCAACAGCAGCACTTGTGGGAGGCAGCTTTTCTACCAGTTCTGAAAACCTCTCGATGAAAATGGTATAAATTCTAACAAACACAGTGCCTAGCTAGAGAAGGTCTATACACCCTTTCCAAACTAACCCATTTTGTGGCCTAACAGTCTGAAATCAAGACACATTAAACCAGAATTTATTTGTTTACTTATTGTAACGTACAACCTCCAATGAAAAACAAATGCCCATAGATTATGAAAAGTATTTGCAATATGTATATATTCTGTATACATATTCCAATATAGTGCTGAATATGTTCTGCCTGTTTCAAAGTGCTTTTTTTCTATTTTCTGTGTTCCAGTCCCCCTTGTGCTGGGCATTCCTACTGTGAAGCGAGAGAAGCAGAGCTACCTCCTGAACACTCTGAGCTCACTTTTATCTGAGCTGTCCATAGAGGAGAAGAGTGACTGTGTAATAATTGTCTTCGTTGCTGAGGTCAGTTACCCTGGAAATTCAGTTCAACACAGATGATTGATTATAATGGAAAATAATGCTTTCTGCTGCAATGTCCTTATCAAATGTGTGCTCACAGGAGTGCCAGTTGCGCATATTATCGCTTGAAAGGGAGGAGTTATCTTACATGCTGGGAAAACTTTTCCACAAGTGCTTTATACTGTATTCTCGGATTGTTTTGAACCTTAAGAATTAACAGGAGCTTGATAGGTCAGGGCATTTGCAAATTATTTGAGTGATTCCTGACAGAATGTTTGGGAGAGTTTATCAATAGATTTTATAGAAAAGGGGATTAAATTTCTCAGAGGTTTTCTCCATTTCGTGTGATTTATAATCGTAAGATCATAAGAAAGGTTACAAACGAGAGGAGGCCATTTAGCCCAACTAGACAAATGGTAGTTAGTAATTAATTGACCTGAGGATCTCATCCAGCCCTTTCTTGAAGAAATCAAGGTATGTGCTCCATCAACATATGATAGCTGAGTAAGTTGATCCCCACGATCTATACTCCCACAACCCAAATCATTTAAATGATTTTCCGAGTAATGCTTTTTGAAATTGTAATTATGTCAGGGCACTATATATGTATATTAATGTATACACTTAATGTTGCTTTTTAAAAAAATTAAACTGCAGTTAAATGAACTCCACTGAATTAAATGAAAAGAACGAAAGGGAATAAGCATGGACAAAGGAATTGAATTTCAAATGAAAAGAGACAAAGGAACTATAAGTCAAAGATAAACAGTTATTGTTTATTCATTGCTTTGGGTAGTCAGAGATGGGATTAGCCTACTGGTCAGGATTTAGAGAACAATGGAAAATAAGAACACTCACTCATAGCACAGTTACAGAGAGCCCTGTCCATACCAAAGTACACCTGTTCAGTGGGGAAATTAGTATCTTCCATTATCTGTTATGCCAGTTGCATCGTACTTGCAATGTCTGTTGCAGTATGTCAGATTACGTCATATGAAAAAACATGGACAAACTCAAAGATAGGGGCAACTAGTCCACATCATCACTGAACAGTAGTAATACAGTACATAAACGCTTGTCTCTGTGTTCTGATGGCCTGTTGAGCTCTAACTGAGGCTGAAGGCAAACGTACATTGGATGACTACTACTGGGAAAACCAGTTTTTGCATTCCCATGTCTGCTGATCACTGTTGATGGATTCGTTAAGGAACTTTAAACCATCAAACCTACCTATGATGAGTTAGTTCTTGCTTCTGCCTGCCCTTGAGGCTATTTGGTGGAATTTGCGTCAACAAAAATCAACTGAAAACAACACATTGGGTTGGGTGTGTGATGTGCAGAACACTTTATAGGCTCCAATTACAGGCTGAGTTTACATCTAGGGCTCATATACAGAAGTCTTTCTGTATGCTATGCATTTCTTTTAAAATTGAGTATTGGTACATACTGTATGAGTACAGTATATATGCTACAAGTCAGAAGGTGTGGAAGCTAAATGTAATGGTACTCTCCTTCATAGGATGAGATCTCTTCTGAATCGGAAGGAGGAAGAATAGCTGGGAATGGGGCCCATCACTTTGATACCCAAAGTTGTCAGAACCAAGAAAGCAAAGTGAGAGCAAGAAAGCAAAGTGAGAGCATCAGACAGAGCTCACCATGACCGGATAGAACAATGTCACAACCAGATGTCTCCTCAGACAAAAGCTGCCCACTGCCAGAGAGTGTGTGGTTCTGAATTATAATAAGGGTTATGCAGATAAAACATTTTTATTTCTATCCCTCTGTGGGCCATCTGCATGTTTTTGCAAAGGCTTAATCACCTTTATCCCCTTAGTGAAATATATGACCTTTACAGACACGTAAAGCCATTCCTTTGTCTCTTTTCATTTCGAAATTCCTTTTTTGACTTACAAGGCATTGCTCCCAGAGCACAGGATCAGGTTTTACACACCGTAAGAGAGGTCTCAAACTGATATGTAGGAGCTGTGTTTGATGAGACCTTTTGTACATATTCCTCCAGAGACAATAGAAAACAAACAGCCTATAGTCCTGTAGATCACTGGCTGTCATAGGTTCATCCAGCACAGCTTTACCCAAAGGACAGCAAATAATTGCCTTGGCAAGTTGGCAAAGGGTGTCAATGTTTCCACACCTTAGGCCTATAGTATCCCCTTTCTATCACCTTGTTCCACATTCTGTCACTGTATCCTGTGTCATTTTTTTTATCTATTATGTTGTGAAGTGGAAACCACTATTGTCATTTATAGAAATCACAACCTTAGAGGTTTTTCAGTTTTTTTAACACCTAAATACATTTGTCTGCAGCTGTGGGTTGCTCCCAGGAAGGCTCAAGACAATTTTTCAGATGGGTTGTGTTTTTTCTTTTATTCAGTATATACCGTATGAGAAGTCGGCACAGGTACCCTGGTCTTTTTTCACCTGTGAATTCACTATATTTATATACATGAATGAGAAAAATACATGCTTACACATAATTTAAAATGTAACATTAAGTTTACACAGAAAAAAATAATCCAGATAAGCAACACTCCTTTAATTGAAACTGTGGAGGTGTTTCGTTTTAAATTCATTATTTAATCAGTATCCTGTAGATCTTATTAGTAGGCTATTTGTTTTCTACTGAATGACTAGTTGGGGCAGATCTTATGAGGAATTGCAAATAAAACTTGTTTAACATTAATAATACTTGTCTGCAAACAGACATTATGGTGGTGAGATCAATAATTTTGATGTTTCTGTATATGTATTATATATAGAATATATAATTCTGTATATTATTTTGATAAGAATCAACCACTTGAAACATTAATATTTGTAATTTATTTATTTTTATTATGCACACAGACCCTGGTACCAAAGTATGTTTCATGGTAGTATCTGGTTTCAGTTTTACTACTAATTATAGTCTCTGGTGTGTGTGTGTCTGTAATATTTAGCCACACCCATGATTGTTAGGCACCCACTGAATTAGATTAGATAAGGATAAAAGTAAGTAAACCATTGTCTCATTAGTAGTGTTTATATCTGTATCTACACTCACAATTTAGCTGTAAATAATTGTTTAGTCTTGCCCATCTTCAGTTCATTAATGTTTGCCTCGTAAGTTATGACAGTTGAGGGCTCTGCTGCATCATAGTGATATCTTAGAAAGTAATATATTACACTGGTAGCAATTTTACTTTTATTAAAGATGTAAAACACTGCAATATTTTTTCTTTAATGAACAATGTACTGGGATAAGAATAAAATATACAGCAAATCCAAAATAAGCAATGAGAAATTGATTACATTGATGCATAAAGGATAATATTTACCTGCCATTATATAGGGACTTGAATACCTTTCTCTTTCATGAGTGAAATGTACTGTGTC
This sequence comes from Atractosteus spatula, assembly GCF_055471065.1. Classification (NCBI taxonomy): domain Eukaryota; kingdom Metazoa; phylum Chordata; class Actinopteri; order Semionotiformes; family Lepisosteidae; genus Atractosteus; species Atractosteus spatula. The sequence goes on from NC_142706.1 coordinate 39,748,516, forward strand.
TGTAAAATTTTACACAGTGCATTTATTGTGCCTAATTCATGTCTCATGTCGTGTTGAATCGTGGTGCTAGACGTTAGATGCATTTCCAAGGAGAAATATGAGGATCACAGCTCTGGTTTCATTGCTCCAGTGCTGATGGCGGATGTTGGGCCAGCTTCATAATGACAGCTGGATGCTGACATTAATACACAGTGTGGCGTCATGCAAGAGTTGGACAGTGTCTGTATGGAAACACTGTTTGGCTTAGTGCTGGTGCCACTCTGGCTTTTGTTTGTCATTTTTATCATAAATTACAGCTGTAAATGGGAATTCTTTTTAAAATTGAAAATGTGTTACAGCAAACTGTGTGTAGTAATAGGATAAGATAGCTCATGAGCAGATGGTTATGTGGAACATTATTTTACTAGATAAAAAATAGAATAAAAATGATCGTGTCATCCAGTATCTTTCAGTTTAGTGCCAATCGGTTAAGGGGCACATTGTCCATGAGGTGTTTGTTACTATTCTCATTTCACACTCGTAAGTGGTAACTTTAATATCTTACATTGGCATTTAGAAATTATAAAATGTAAATGGTATGTTTCAAAACCCTTAAAATGGCATAAGATGAACTGAGATAGAATAGATTAGATAATAGTTATTCTTAATTTGCTTTCCCTACACCATTTAATTTTTTGTTTCTTTCAGGTTGATGAACAATATGTTAACAGTGTAGCAGAGAGTATAAAGAAAAAGTAAGTAATTTTTTTTTTAAGGTATCAATTAATAGCCACTTAACTGCCAGTAAAATGAAACTCCAGAATCACTGTTTTTATGCTATGATTTTAACAACTTTGTGCACTGTGCTTTTAGTCTGAGAATTTAGGATTTCCTCTTTTATTCCTAATACCCAGTTTAACATTACAAACATTCAAAGATGTGGAGAGACAAAACATCCTTGTAAAGGGTTATATGAAATGCTTTCACATGCAGGACAAAAAACTTAAGAGGAGGTGTTTTAACAATAACACAATTAATTCTTTATTGTGTTATCTGGAATAATTAAAAATACTGCATATCTGTAAATTGCTTATTAGCTGTCAACTTTTGTCTTATATCGTAGCTGTAAATTCTCATACTGTACACTCCTTCAGAAACAGTGGTACATCTGCAGCCTAACCTCCAAGCTGTGGTCTTTAGAATCTCAATGTTTTCTCATTTTCTATCCATCTGAGCTGTCCATCAACTAATGGTGCCTTTCAAAGCATCACTAGTTTGCTTAATTCAGCCTTTTCAATTCGCAGTCCCTAACAGAAAGTTGCAGATTTCAAGTTAAAAATGCAACACTTACTCTTTAAAAGTTGATGGGAATGAAAAATGCTGGCATACACATAATCACTTCAAATAAGAAGTAAATTAACAGACAACATGACAAGAGCAAAAACTAGAAGATGCAAAGATTATATTGATAGGTGGGAAGGTGTGGTTTACAGAATATTCTAGAAATGTGCGTAGTAACGTTTTCTCACAGTTATCCTAACTGTTGTTGATGCAGTTTTCCCAATGATGTAGAATCTGGTCTTCTGGAGGTTGTTTCCCCTTCTCCTTATTTTTACCCAAATTTCACTAACCTGAAAGAAACATTTGGGGACACAAAAGAACGTGTTAAGTGAGTATTACACCGGCATTGAGTAGATCCCGTTTTCACTTTTATTCACTTTAATTTACCTGGTTTTTGACTGACTTTCCAGAGCAGTATTTTAATGAGTTAAATTAATTTAGGGACAGCAGGTCTCTAGCGTATTTGCACAGGGCGTTCAGTTGGTCTTATCTTGAACTTTGAATAGCAAACTGAAAATGTAGGCTTACAAGTTTAATTTATAGTGATAAGAATTAGAATGCTGTGCAAACCTTGTTAAGAGGAAATGTGTGCTTGGAATAAAGTACTGCACTGTACATTCCACTGTTACTAAGTGCTTTCCCTTGCTGGTCGAATTACAGTAACGTAATGAAATCAAAAATGGTTTCTAGGATAAAATCCTGTAGTTTATTAAGAAATCTACTTAAGAGGCATCTTTTCTCAACAAGCATTTCTCTGTATTTCATATAGTTATTCTCAAAAGGTGAATACTCCTTTCTATGACTCTTACCACAAAATACATTCATATGACAATTTCTTTTAAGGTACCGTATAAAGTTAAAATATCTGCATCTCCTGACTGGAATATTCACTTGTTCAAAGTTTTCAATGTGAATCAGTTACAGAAAGTACCCTATATGGAGAGCAAGTTGGAATATGCAAAAAGACAAATTCCCAATACAAGTAATTGTATATGGCCAATAAAGTGATCTTATCTGTTCTTCCATGTTAGGTGGCGAACAAAACAAAATCTGGATTACAGTTTCCTGATGCTCTATGCGCAGGACAAAGGATCTTTATATATACAGGTAAGGACAAGACTTGTACAGACTCCAGTTTTTGTAGAGACATGACTAAATACAAACTTTTCACCATTATGATGTGATGATCTTGTGTTCAGGGGGAACCCCACTGTAGAAAGTATTCAAATAAGAAACGCATTTAATTTCCTGGCCTTATACTCATTTTATCATGTAGATAAACCACATGTAAATCTGTCTTCTCCCTTTCAATCACATCTTTTGTGAGATGCTGAAAGGAGGCTCACGGACAATGATGCCTGTCTTGTTCACGGTGCTTGAGCATTATACAGTCTACTGAGACAAACTGGAAGAGGCTTACAGCAGTCTGGAAAGGAGATAACAGTCTGCAATGGAACTTTAAAAGGGAGGCAATCCAATCCACTGCAAAGGACCTCAGTTTATTGCCCGCTTCCATTATCACTTACTAATAGTCCATGCTAATTACGTGACTGATTATGTGGCTAAAAGCATCCTTAGAGAGGCTCGGTTACCACATCTGCGGGTACAGCGGCCTTCATTACAAAACCTGAGGGACCAGGGGAGAAGCTCAGAATATGACAGCAGCTTTTAGTCTTCTCATTCAAAATTCATGTTGAAGACTGAGGGCTCTCTGAAAACCCTATCTGTTTCACCCATTGTATCAGTGTTAAATTCAAACAGCTAACAAATTAGTCCAGATTGTAAGCAGTCTTAATATCTTTGTAGTCTGTTTTACCAGTGACAGTGTTATTTTTGGTGATACTCCTAAACTTTTTTTTTTCAAATTAATTGCACAAATAGCTGTGAGCATTTGGAATAAGACAGTAAAGGACACATTAGGAGTATGCCACAATTATCAGTTAAGGAGCAATTCAAATACATTACCGGAATTGAGTTTAGTATTTGGTTTACAAATTGGTTGTAGAGTATATTAATGATGTGAAATAAAGATGATTGCATGGGGTTTTCTTAAAACTGCAGTAACAAGTTGAGCAGCAAGCATTAAGAAAGTCTTTTTACTTCTGTTTTTCAGTTAGAAGATGATATAGTCGCAAAACCAGGCTATTCAGAAATCATGAAGACATTTGCTAATCAACAAAGAAACAATGAGTGGTTGATTTTAGAATTTTCACAACTTGGGTTTATTGGTAAGTATTCTGTTCCTTTAGTCAGACACACATTATTATCCACTGTATTCTTAAAATATCATATCCAACCAAATATCAGTTATTTTGATAAACAACCTACAATGCATCAAACCCGATGAATAGTAAAGAAATAATAACACCTGAAAATTGCACCATAGTTCTAGAATATTAGTGAATACAATGTTATCATGCTATGTACTGTAAAATTTTAGTTCTGCCCGGATAGTGCATGACTGCTCAGTATTAAACCATGACACTGACTTCTTTTCAGGTCAACATTATCCCACGAGCATGACACATACACCCCAAAAGCAGAAATTCTGGAAAAAGGTCACCTTTACTGGTGGAACAAAGTTTCTGAGCCCATGTGAAAGCAGAGTGTGTGATCAGTCTGATTTGGTTGCTGTGACACGCAGATTCTGACGAGAGCAGGAATACGCAATAAAAGCTTTGGAAAAGTTGGCTAATTCCCAGCCATGCAGGCTTCTGTACTTATTAAAAGGGTTGGCAGGCTGATGTCCAGAGATGCTATCAGGACTGTTTTTGAGACTGCTGGGTTTGACTCCCTCTATGTCACTGGAAATGAAAAGCGGAACACATTTGCAAAACTATTTGATATGGACAAGTATTTCCATCTGGGCTAGAAGTTCACATTTTATTTTAGTGCAACTCATTTACAAAGGAATATTAAAGTCTTCTCTCTTTTCTTGTAGGTAAAATGTTCAGAACATCAGACCTTCCTCTAATAGTGGAATTTATTTTGATGTTTCACAAAGACAAACCTATCGATTGGTTGCTGGATCACATCTTGTGGGTAAAGGCCTGTAATCCAGAAAAGGATGCAGTAAGTACACATCCTTTCTTCACAGAACCCAGCCTGAAATCGGTAGTACTTTGTGGGGCAAATAAAAAAGACAGTAAAATTGAAACAAGGGTAACAACTTACTTCCTTGTATTTCATCCATTTCCTCTAGGCTTGGAGAAAGAAATTGTAACAATATTAAATAAGAATATGTTTTTTCCACCCTAATCACAACACACTATAACCCTCAGTATTATAATATCAGCAATATTAGTTCCACTGATATTGCAAAAAACAGCAACCCATACAAATTCAGTGAACCCATACAAGCTGAATTCAAGGGACAGGTTTTCTTATGAAATGTTCAGTTAATCACCTGAGGCTGATGAGCTCAACTAGTTCTACAAGCCTCTTATCTTTTGTTGGAGAAATCTGCCAAAAATGTTACATGTTGTGGCAAGGTGGCACCATAAAGAGGACTGCAGCTCTGCTTAAAACCACATGAGTGCATCTTTTACATTGATTTCCATATGAAAAATCTGTGAGGGAAATACAGGTAACTGCCTATATAAAGGAAACACCTGAGTAAATGAGGGATGCAAAGTAGTTTGAAAATGGGTGCTTCCATACAGGTGTGGTTCCTGAGTTAATTACGATCTATAACCCATCAATAAAAATGCAGGGCAGTGCCACATTATTTTGGTTACCATGCCTAGAAGAAAAGATCTCAGTCACTTTGAAAGAGGAGTGATTGTTGGGGCATGTTTGGCAGGAGCTTCAGTGATGAAGACTACTCAGCTTGCTAATGTTTCATGTGGAACAGTCACTAAGGTGATGTTGGCATGGAGGTCTGAAAGGAAAGACATTTGCCCCTAGACATCAACTGGTGGCAACTGTGGATGAAAGTTCATACTCTTTGACCGTGAAGTCTGCATTGGTTGGAGAATCAAGGCAAAACAGAACAGAAGAGCAGCTCTGAATCAGTTGACTGCAAATGTCAGTCTAAGACGTGGGCAGGCAATTTCATGAAGTGCAGTTCATTGAGTACTTCACAGAGAGGGATACTATGGTCAGATTGCAGTGCGTAAACCCCTTATTACACCTAAAAATGCAGTTTTGTGAGTACAAAGAGGTACAAAGAACACAAGCAGTGGTCTATTGAGCGCTGGGAAAAGTCATTGTTAGATAAGTCATCCTGCACCCTGTTCTCAATAAGTGGATGAGTACATGTGAGAGTCTATGTTGGTGTTTACTGTGGCAGTTCGCTGTACCTCATATGGAAATCCTGATTTAACTCAGGCCTTCCTCCTTCCACTTTGAGTAATTAGGAGGTTCCCAGAGAGGGGAGCCTCAATTTGCACCCATACTCAGAAGCAGGAATGAAGCCTCAGACCAACTGCTTCCATGTCAGTGGTGCCAGGACAGCAGAGTCAGAATAGGGCTCTGTCAGGCTAGGACTTTGCTGTTTGGAGGAAAAGAAACTGAGAGAACCAGTAAAAGCTCTAACTTAGTCGTTCTAGTTAGTCAGAGAAACCTCTACCAGGCAGAGATTGCAACTTTGCCAGCAAGTGGAGGGGATTGCTTGAGAAAATGAGAAGAAAACAGTGGAAGTAGCAGCTGGGTGTGAAACTGCCACTGTGCAGGTGAACCCATACTGGTGATGTCTCACCAGGCAGGAAAGCGGAGAATGCTTTGTCCAACTAACCATTTTTCTGTGAGGACAATGAACAGGAATGCTTTCTCCACTACGTGAGGAGTGGTAAGTGGTAGAACGGTGATAGGAGAACAACTCTGTAAAAAGAAGGGAAGCCTGCATAGAGACCCAGTCAGAAATGAGTCTAGAAGGAAAAATGTATTGAAGGTTAGATGTTCCCCTGAAGAGGAGCAGAGAGAACATCAGTGTCTCTGGAATCCCCAGATCCTCCTTAAAGGGGGTGTTTTGGAACAAGAGCAGTAATGGCAGAGGGGATTGGTATTGACGTCATTGGAGAGCAGGGGCTTGCTGAAGAACATGACATTTCTGTCAATGTACAGCTGTCAGCGGCAAGCTCTAAATGTGAAGCTGACCGAGTGGGAGGCAGCCAAAAAGGTGGATACATGAGACTTACTGTGGTTGAGACTGCAAATACATTCTGGCCTGTAGCATAAATAGCTCACATACAAGATGCAAGGTTCCTGCAAGGGGAACTGCAGAGATCCTAAATCCTGGACAGCCTTAGAGGTCCAGTCCCACACTAGGACATCAGCAATGCACACAGTGTGGCAGGAGGTTGGCTAGCTGGTTCTGGCAGAGAAGTGACTCAAAGCCAATAGTAGGCTATGGTCTCCCACAATAACAGGACCCCAGGACCATGGATGAAATGCCCATCTACAGATAATCTAAAACACTATGCTGTAGTCGGGTTTCCACGAGTTGCAGGCTGTAAGTGAAGATGGGAAAAGGAAGGGGTGACAAGTAAGACCTTGCTATAACTAAACCACATGTGACTGTGGGACTGTTTTCCACAACTGGTGCATGACAGACTTGAGCAGTGCGGTTTAGGGTTGATGGACTGTCAGAAGTTGGGCCTGATAACATGGGGTACTTCACAAACAACCACTAAAAGGAAAATGTCATAGCTGTGGGAATGAAAGTTATACATGTTCATTTCTCAACTAGTGTGCCTTCAGATATTAATGGGTGCACCGTAATAAATTACATCTTGTTTATATTATTATTATTGCTAATTAGTGTAGTGGGGCTGCTGGAAAAATGGCTGCTGTGCACCACACAGGGAGGTGGTGTACTTCACTGGTGAAGTGGATCCCCTGCTATGTGTAAAGCGTTTTGGAATCCTCTTAGAAGAGTACTATATAAAATGTAATTAATGAATGTGAACCACTGAACAGTTAATACATTATTTTTTTTCCCCAACAGCTACATTGCAATAGGCAGAAAGATAGCTTGAAAATTCGGTACAAACCATCATTGTTTCAGCATGTTGGACTTCATTCTTCACTACGTGGAAAAATTCAGAACTTGAAGGTGAGTTAAAGCATAAATTAATGTTTTAGCTTTTAGTTTTAAAATATATGTATCATTCACATTCATTTTCAGCCATATTTCCTTGATGAAGCATCTATCTTATTGTTTCAGTATGAAATATCCATTATTTTGAATAACTACCAATTTTACTTTTTTTAAAATCTCCTATAAAATGAACTTTTTTTTCAGAAAAATATAATAGAATTAAAGATTTGCTACAGTGTATCCTAACAACTTTCCAATTGATTTCCCTAAATCCTCTTGGCCAGAAACCAGCAAAGTCTCCACAGGATAAGCACTTCAGATAATGCAACATTAATTGTGTGCAGGGAAGAGGGCGTTATTTACAGGCAGTTCTTCTTCCACAGTTTTTTTTCCCCTTTTAATTAGTCTTATTAATTGTATTGCGCTGTTGATGCATTACAAGCTCTTTTCATGCTTTGCACAATTTCAACATGAAAAACCTGATGTCTTTTTTTCATTAATTCATGTGAGTCAACCAACTGGAATGTGGGGAAGAACATGACTGTGAGAAAGTTAAATAAAACTCCTGAGCTGATGGTACATGTACAAGTCCTAGCTTTATTTTCTTAACATTACCACTTTTTTTGGCATGTTCTGCTGTTTTCATCTCAGGTGGAAAAATGTGATTACACATGGTATCTCTAGGGTGGCATGGTAGCACAGTGGTTAGCATTGCTGCATCTCAATACTGGGGCCCTGGGTTCAGTTATGGACCTGGGATACTATATGCATGGAGATTGTATGTTCCTTGTGCTCACCTTGGTTTTCATCAGGTTCTCCAGTTTCCTCACAACGTCAAAAGACATGCTGGTAGGTTAATAGGCTTCTAGATAAAATTGGCCCTGGCTTGAGTGTGTGCGCCCTGTGATGGACTGGCGTTCTGTCCAGGGTGTATCCTGCCTGGAGCCCATTACATGCTGGGATAGGCTCTGGCTCCCCCATGACCCTGAATTGGAAGAACCAGTTAGAAAATGGATGGTTGATCCCTCTAGTGCAATGTTATAAAAGCAACTGCAATACATTTTCACACTTGATAATGTAATGGAGTTCCTTGTTTCCATTTTTAAAGAAATATTAGACTGCCATTATACCTCTTTCTTATGACAGCCCGTTGCTCAATTTTAAGGTATCTCACTGATGTGGAGTAAACTTCCAACTCAGCCATGACCCACATGGTTTTGATAAATTGAAATTCCTTGTTCTATGGATGTATTGACCCACTCTCATGGTCCCCAGGAGACTAAAATATATAATTAAGGAAACACTTTGATCAGGAGGCACTACACATCTGTCATTATGATTGAATAAAATAGCATCAATGCCCAAAACATGCATTTCACTACTTGCCACTCAGTGTGGCTGGTAATCTCTGAAAACACTTCAGAGGACATCGTGCATTTGCTTTAACACAGAAACACTAATTGTGGAGAAGCCAACAGACAGGAACTGTAATAAATAATAAACGCATAACACTTATTTTTTGCAAGTAAATATTACTCTGTGTTTCTGAGATTCAAATGGAGTCTTTATAATCCTCTAGTGTCCTATTATAGTCGCATTAAATGTCAGAGCAGCCAAGATTTTGAAGTAAACACATTTTGTGAAATGGGACCATTTGTGTATAACATTAAAAATTAACAGGCTTTTATACTTGTGATAAACAAGAGGGTATATAAAAATTAGGGTGTTTTTTTCCTTGTCCTTTTAGTGGGGCATAAATAGAACTGGATAAAATACATGGTGGAAAAAGAACACTAAAGACAAAGCAGAAGTATTTGTAAAAATTATGAGTGTGTCACATTTATTTTGCATGAAGTTAGCACATCTCCAATGTCAACACTATACTTAATCCATTTTGCTGCCATCTTGAATCATTTTCTGTTTGGTAGAATATCCGCATACATCTACATCTTCGGTCTGCTTAGAATGCAGCCTGTATCAGTCTGATTTTTGAATACTAAAAATATGTAAGTGAACAAGCTTTTATTGATGATTCAGATACTTTAATGGTTCTTAATACAAAGCTGACTGATATCTGACTACTGAATCAAAGGATTATCAAAGTCAGGTAGTCTGTGCTGTCTTGAAGAGGACCTGAGCAGTCATGGGACGAAACAGTGACACAGTAGTTAGATTAGTGGCCTCACAGCTCTGGGGCCCTGGGTTCCGTTTCAGACATGAGGTACAATCTGCATAGAGTTTGTATGTTCTCCCATGTTCGTGTGGATGCTCTAGTTTCCCCCCAACAGTCCAAAGGCATATGCATAGTTTAATTGGCTTTTGGGGAAATTAACTCTAGGTACAAGTACAGGATATGCTTGTCTGTGGATACACTTTATGTCTGCATCTGTCTGCCCTGCAGTGGACCTGCTTCTGTCCAGGTTGTATCCTGGCTTGCGTCCATTGCTTGTCGAAACAGGCTTCGGGTCCTCTGAAAACACCTGAATTGGATGGATGGATTTCTAGTTTACCATGATTAGAACTCTGTCCTTCATGTCATATTCACAATGCATAACTATAGCAATACAATAGCAATTGTTTATAGGAAGTGTAAAAAAAAGGTTCTCTAAATCTGTTTTTTAGTTCTGCAGGACATTCTGGGTGTTACACCACCATTGTTCTGTGTTCCTTCACAGAACTAATGATTTGTTTTAATGGAACAAAATGCTATAAAATTATCGGTTCTTATTAAAATGTGTGCTTTGTCACTGCTCTAATAATTGTATTAAAAACAAAGGTTACTACAGCAGCTTACTCCAGAACTGGGGTTTCCTGCATGAAACTTTTATTTTTTTTGTTCGATTCTTCGGTGTTTGCACATATCCCAAAGTGAACAATTTCAAAATTGTAAGATTGGTTAAAATTTTAGAACAAATCAATGTACAGCCTGCATGAATAAAAGTTACGTTTGGATAGTCTCTTTAATATTATGTTGTCACCATGAGAGTAGCTTCACTACCCTTTGAAGTATCTTATTTTCAGCTCTTGGAGACCTTGCTAGTTTTATTGTCATTGCAGTTCATGTTTTCAATTTTTCCTGTGTCTTCAAAAACTATAGGATAAGGATTTTGGAAAGCATACCTTGTTCATTGGACACCCCAACCCACCAGCAAACATTAACACCAGTTTGTCAGCCTATCAGAGCCACACTCTAGTCAGAGCGTACCAAGGAGTGGACTTCTTCTGGGGTCTGACGCCTGTTTCCGGTGACTACATCAAAATCGAGTTCCATCAGCCTTTAACATTGAAGGGGTAAGACCAGCGGCTAAACTAATTTAGCAACAGCCTCTTACCAGTTACCTTTTAATTTTGCCGCTGTTTGAACCAGCAGTAAGTACCAAAACAGTTATTTTCTGGTATGAGAGGAATGGCTTGTTTGTCAGCTGAATGAGATTTTGAGATTGAACTAAGAGCAGTCAAATAAGCATGAGAGGCTGTTATTTAATCATTACATTACATTCATTGTTCTTATGTAAAGTAACTTCTTCCATAGCGTAAATAGCAGACACCCTATTTTTTAAAATAAATTTACACATTCTTGAGAACACCTATGAATAACTTGCAAATACATCTGTCACAACTACTGTCATATCTCTGATACATTAAAATAATAAAAAGCTTTATTTTATATAGCACTATTAAACATGGCTTCTGAAAGATACTTTTTTACAGTTAAAAAAGTCCAAAATGAGAGGAGACAGCAGAATTACACAATTACACAATAACAGTATGGATTTGGTATACAGTAGGAAAGCAAAGGGCAGGTACAGTATAGAACCAATTAGATAAAAAGCCCTTTAAAAAAAGGTTTTGAGTCTTGATTTGAAATTGCTCAGGGAAGGTGACTCACGTTTATGAGCTATTTAATAATGTCATGCTACATAACTTTCATTAAGCGGTAAAGTAGGGAACAGGAAAAGAAAGAAACATCTTGCAATGATGTTTTCGAGAAGACAAATTCATGCAGTTACGTTTGCAGTATTTTGTTCTTCTCATTGCCAGTGACTTTTTTTACAACAGGAATGTGAACCAGATATCACTGTCATCAATGACCCTTGCAGTGTCCATGGATGATTCCCTTTACTACTTTGTTTTTTTTAGTTGTATTATTTCAGTTTTAAAAGCTGTAATTATATTTACAAGCAATTGCTGGACGCTTTTGTGAAAAACTATGAAAATCTACCAGTACAGCAGAATTTGACACTGATTATTGCAGTCATTATGAATATAATTTATTCTGCAAACTTTATTGCAAGTACAATTTCCACATAATTTATAACTTCAACCTTTGGAGTGTTTTTTTTCTAAGAATCTGTTAGAGATATGAAGCTTTCATTATAAAACAAAGAGAAATGATAACCAATTGAAAACTACAGCTTTTGAAGTTTTAGAGTTTTACTGTAAGTAAGTGGACATGTATTATCTGTTATTACAAATTTAAATGTGCATACATCTGAGAACAGAGTTGTTCTGTTCTATCCTCAGAGGCTTCTTGGGCCTATTTAGAGAGTACAATATATTTTGTACAGTATATTTGATATGCAGTTATATACCCCTGTATAATCTTGGGTGGTTCACAACCTTGCTATTATTAAATATCAAATAGAAATATTTATTCTATGTCATGCTTTTACTTGACATTGTTGCTCAGTACAGACTAGACTTTGACAGTAGACTTTGGTCAGTTCTTACCTCACTCTGCTTCTGGTGTTTATATAGTACAAAGGACACGCATATGGAAGCTAATGTAAAATTAATTTGTAACACCCGAAGAAGGCTCCACAGCCGAAATGTTGTGTTTTCTTTCTTTGTTCTTTTTTCAGCATGGAATAAACCTATTACTTGTTCCTTAATTTGTAACTCTTAAACCATGACAGGTGAAGTTGAAATATTTAACTTCACAAGAATGTGGTTTGCCTTTTCTATGTACTGTATCTATCCTCCACAATGCTTTTCTGTCTTTAAGAAACAAGTGGTCCAGCACAAGTGTTTGAAGCCCCGAGTTCGACACATCATCTAGTGTTAAATCTGTTGTGTTGATATTTTAGCATTTAGGAGTTAAACTGTCTCATATTGCAAGTGTTCATGGAGCCTTTGTGTAAAACAGTGTCTTTTTTAAGGTAGCTTCCCTTTTTCCCCTTTGGTTCATATTTCACTGCTGGTACTGAAGATGTGTATTGGATTGACTTTTCAATGCCTTTTGAAAATTTTGAGTAGATGCATCAGGTCCCTTCATAGTCTTCTCTATTGAAGGCTTGAAAGGTACTCTTCTTTTATCCTGTCAGTGCAATATTCTTTTAAGCCTGGAAATGTATGTGGTCATTCTTCTCTTGACTGATTCCAGAGCAGCAATTTTTTGTGCAGACTAAATTGCATGGCAATCTGCAAATGAAGTCTTACTAGTACACATTTAACTTCAAGTTAATTGATTTAAATAATAATTTGATATACTCATTTTCTGTTAACATTTTGTTTGCTTCCACATTGTATGGAAATATGTAAGTGATGTGTCAACAAGAAGGCTTTTATCTTTTCAGAGACCCTGAAGCTCATTGTTTCATATTTCATATGTATAGTTTGTTTGTGCTGCTTTTGCAGATAACATTCTTCATATGTGTACATTAATCATCACCTGGGTTTGGCCAGTCTTTTC